>NC_080054.1:27182094-27407094 GCF_026212465.1 Amaranthus tricolor | reverse complement strand
GATATTGTACTCTATAGTCCCTGCATTTCCCTTGAATCAATGTGTACATCTCTCGTTGGAAGCCATGTCAATAAGTCGTAATCTATTTGCAATCTAGTTGATAGAAAGACCAAATATATCTCATGGCAGCAAATATAATCATCAAGAAAGCAATAATTTGCAGCAAACTAGAGAAACCAGACGTCCCAACAATAGTACTAGATCAAAAACAGAGCACAGATCCATTACACAAATAAACATGAAATGATGATGTCCTAGAGCCAGTAAAGATGTTATAAGAGCGATGCCTCATTAATTGAATTATCCTGTTCCGATGCTTTTTATAAAAAAATTGGCAGTTGCGTGATTTGATGTCATATGCAGTACACATTTCAACATTTTATGAATGCATTCAACAACTAAAACTAAAGATCCATATATTCCAACTCAAACCATATTTATGGTCACGTAGAGCAAAAGATATCAATGGCATTACAACTGAGAAACAACTGATCCGTTCAATGAAAAGTCCTTGTTCCCCAGCTTTTTTTCAATCATTTTAGCCTACTCTACAGTAGTGTAAGTATTGACACTTTTGCTTTCAACAGCATAATAAAAACCCCATAAGCATCAGCATCTCTGCCTGTTCTGCATAATACTCTCAAAAATGTAGTATAAGGGGCAATATCAAGCTTTCCACCTCGTATTTACATCAATCCATACAATTCCATCCCCTTATTCAACACTTTGATTCCCACAATCCATCGAGCACAGTATAGTACGTGCCCCCAATCCCATTCAGGTACACCCCTTAGCCTCCTCACTTAGAATTCTCAAAACCCCTAGTGCATCTACTCCTCCACACATCCCATTCATAATGACTTACAAGATATCGTACCAAAAAATTGCCCATTTCTGCCGTAACATACAAATATTTCCTGGTCTCCTTAACTATTCGAAAATCAGCATGTAGTAAAGACCCTTTCTTGAATCATGATAGTATTATAAGCATACAATCAGGCTTCTCATCGAAATTTCCCAAAAACTGAATTGCTCGCAAAGACTCTTAGCATTACACACATAATCAATCAATATAGTATAAGTAACCAAATCTGGTTTCCACTCAACCAATAATCACATCGTAAAGACGTAAAGTGTAAATCATACTCATGGACTTATTTAGTTATTTTTACACAAATGCTTAACCAGAAAATTATGAGTAAAATCATCCAGGATAACAGAATTCTTACAGTGTACTTCAAAAACAAGTTTCACAGCATCTTCCTCAATCTTCATGAAAGGAGGCAAAGTGCCCGTACAAAAACACCAGCTTGATCAACACGAGCAAGAACAGCATCATGCGTAATGGAAGTCCAGGAGCGTGAAAGCAAAATGTAGAAGGTGGAGCGATCGGGGAAACAAGAACGGAATGATTTGCATCACTTTAAGGAGCAATTGAGGAATTAGAATAAAGAAGGGAGTTATAAAAATGAAGATCAAGAAGAATTTTGGTTGATTGAAATGAGAGAATTGATTAGGGTTTTTACATCAAGGATTTGGAGAAATGGTTGGAGGGGGAGGAGATGAGAAGAAGAATTAGGGTTTTGGAAGGGTTTTGAGGGGAGCGAAATTTACTCGTTGGTTGACATGAAATACTATGATACTCCATAATAATAAAAAAAATTAAATTAAATTGCCAAAATAATTACTTTACACATAATTTTTTTTTTGAAAAAAAAACAACTACGAATTTATAGAATATCAATCGAGGTCAAACATACAAGACTTTGGGGAAAGGGATACATATCAAGTAATCTCTCCAAGGGAACACGAGTTCCATCTTACCACCATATGTGCACTGGTATTACCAGTATGACGAACAACACTACTATGAAAACCCAAAAGAGATAAGACAAGATAGTGCAATCTATCAAGAAGAAGAAAATAGGGAGTAACACCCTTTCAATCTGCCGACTTAACTTAAAAATTTCACATAAGTTGACTTAACTAAAACTCACTCAAACACTCATATATAAAAAATCTTAAAAATTAAATGTTCACCCTCTTTTGTTTATCTAGTGATTTATGATGAACAACCATCACTATTTGGGGGAATTTTTAAAGACAATAAGGGAAAATTAAAAAGGTAGATGTTACTAATACAATAAAATGAGAGAGAAAATATTTGAGATTGTATATGTATGTGTAATTACAGAGTGTTGGCGAACTCGTAAATAAAATAGAAAGTTAGATTTTGACGATTTGAAAAGGAGGTGAGGAAGACAGAGCATGACATCTAAGGCAATTTGAGTTAATAGATTGTTTATATAAACGAGATCACAATTTTATGTGATAAATTTTTTGACATTGTTGTTGTAGTATTGACTTTTCACTTTGTTTACAAACTAAGGTTCATTGAATATATTTTTTCTATTTTTACTACAACATGAAGAACTACTGAGAGAAGGCGAAAGCCTTAAAGACTCTAACCTGATTATTATCTTTCTTTCTTTTTATTTCTTAAACACAAATTCTCATGTGAAATAATATTACCTTATACAAGAATTTATTTTATAGCACATTATTTTAAATGTTAAAATGATATTTAAATATTAAAGTATACATTTTGTATCGCTTAAAAGGAACACTAATGGAAATTAGAGTCTTATTTTTTTCAAAAAGGATTGTTAATTCTATGCTTTGTTCCTTCGTTTTTAGGGTGAAAGAATCATTTGTGTTACTATAGACAATGATATTCAAGAGATAATTTCAAATATTTTATTTTGTTATTTTATTTCATTTCGTCATTAGATATGAAATTATTCAATTGTTTAATTACGGTAGTGATATTGGTTTTGTATAAAATTGGTTAAAATTAATTTTTTTGTATTTGATTTTCCATTGATAGTTAAAATTATTCCCTAGCCTAATATACGTGTATGTGTATCTATCACATTATTAGTTAATTAACCACATAAATCTTTATGTTTTCTTTTCTTAATTGTTGATTTCTTTTTATTATAATGTTTTTATAATTTTGTATTTCGCTTTTGCTATTTATACAACAGTCTTTTTTCAGACCAAATCTTCTTAATTACGTATTTTAAAATTCGTGAAAAGTTTAATGAACATGATAGGAAACACTATCTTATCTTCACTAGTCTTTTCTTTCTATCAAATAAACAAATGATAAGATAACCATAATCAAAAGACAAACATTAAGACAAAAGCTAATAAGAAATACAAATTTTTAAATGAGACGGTTTCACATTAAAAGCATTTCTATTAGACTGACCTAACATACACTTATTATCTTAAAGTAATCACTTAGAATTTTAAAGTGATAACTTTAATATTTTTAGAGTTATCACTTATAATCTTATATGGACTCATCTTAAAATGAGACGATTTGATGATGAGGCGATACAAAACCAAACTATATTTAGAAATAATCAGAAAAAATGAGTAAAAAGTTTTGATGATAAAATAAAGCAGAAGAAAAATTAGCTATTTTTAGTATATGAATAGCAAGTGATTTAAAAGTAGATCCGTATTATAGGGGTCATGATGGGATATATGTGGAATTTTCTAAATCAAATTGGCTAGCAATTGTAATATATTAAGGAAATTATGAATGATACCTATGTGTTTTTGCACTATACCTTTAGTATTCCTTTGTTTTTTCGATTATCAATACTACTCCTAACATTTCATGCTAATTACATCCGTAATATTATTTAAATTTTGGTCGTTATCTTGAAATTATTCAAGATTTAAAGAAGGTTCACACAAACTGACCATGGTTTGTTTTTAAAAAGATTAACGGCAAGATAACAACAAAAACTTGAATAATGTCACAATTGTAATTAGCATAAAATGCTAGGAATATCATTAATAATCGAAAAAACACAATAATATCACAGATAAAGTGCAAAAATACAAGAGTACCAATAATAAATTTTCTAAATTATTATCCGCCCATATATTGGAATGACTCGGCAACAAGTTGGATCCCACTTTCTACGCTTGTGTAGTAATAACTGCCAAAAAGCTGACGCTTACTACATGACGAATTACGACGATTGACATTGACTTTGACGCTTTTAAGTGTCTATAATTTTTAAGTCGTTAGACTATAACATACTTGATCTGGCCATGTTCTTCTTACGCGTTTAAATTGTATACTTCTTTGCGTTTTTAATGGGCTAGTTTTTATTAATATTTAAAAATCAATTCAATTAAAACTTTAAATTTAATATAGTTTTTCCTGTTTAATTATTAAAACGGTGTTATTAATAAAATGATTTGTAGATATCATTCCCATGGTAATCATGCTTTGATCATAAATTTTTTATTTTTTTTTACAGTTTTTTATTCCACTTAATATCCTATTTTCAAACGGTAATTCATCAAAATTTTGTGAAAAAATAAAATTGTTGAAGGTGAACAAGCATGACTACTATAAAACTTGTCTATAGATATTCCTAACAAATTACACTAACTTTCCTTTACTATTCTCTCCATTTATAATACTGACTACAAACATAATATTGTTAAAATGAAATTAGTAGAAAATATAATATTTTATTAAATAATGAATTTGTCTAAAATTTATGATATAAATAGAAAAAATCTTTATGAGAACAACTAATATTCTAATAGAACACACTCACAATAATAAATAAAAACTTCTTTAAAGAACGGAAGGGTATATAACATATTTTAAGATATCCATGAACAATACACTTTTTTTTAGAAGTGTATGTAATATTCCTATATAAGAGCTCCAACCTCTAAAGTTAAAAATAGAAGAAGAAAATCAGTATTCTCAAGTACTTAGGAGTTAGGAGTGAATGGAAGGTCTTATGCAATGTGGGGCCAACTATGTGCCTCTTAGTCCCATTAGCTTCTTGGAAAGAGCTGCAAGAGTTTATGGTGATCAAATCTCTGTAATTTATGGAGGACTTGCTTATACTTGGAAACAAACTCATCAAAGATGCATGCAATTGGCTTCTGCACTTTCATCTCTTGGAATATGTTATGGTGATTGTGTAAGTTTAGCAACTCTTTATCATAAATATTATAAATCAGATTTAGTATTATTTATTCATTTATTTATTTAATTGATTTATTCATTTATTTATATCATTCATGCAATTTGCTTTTGAGTCTCATGATTTGTTATATACTCTAACACTCCTTTTTATATGAGAGTCTTTTGATCTAGAAGTGTGAATGCCTCAGAGATTTTGCTCATACCTGGTGCTAAATATTCCACTATAAATTAGGAATGGTTGAGATTCAAACCTATAACCTCTTGTCCCGTTGTCTTTTGATAACAGGTCAAGAAACTAACCCAACCAAAAACTCAAACTAATAGTTGATGCCCCATAATATGTTATATACTCTATAAAAAATTCATATTTATAATTTATCTTTTGTTCGTTTGCTATTAAAAATATTACCTTTTAGTTATTTACTAGTAATCTAATATTTTTCTTTAGTTTGTTGTGAATAATTTAATATTTATTTTAGTTTGCTAGCAACATATATACTTTTTATCTATTATTAGTAACACGATATGTTACGGATACAACAAAAATTAGATTATTAATGAAAAATTAAATTATTAATATTATTTTTTTCATTTAATGACACAAAGTAAGAATTTTTTTTGTAATTAGAAAATAGAACAGTAAGGAATGCCTAGCGGGTATGGTTTTTATTGTGCCCGTTGGACGTGGGTGGGTGAAACGTGTTGTGTCATGCAAGTTGGAAAGCCTTATTTTGCCTTGTGTCACACATTTTTCTTCTAATAGTTTGGTCAATGGCTAGCATGGCTTGTGTGGATTAACGTGCTTGTCTGTTGTCGTTTTTATTTTTTGAATTCATTTAATCTCTTTCTTCCATTAGAATTAGGAGTAACTTGCTATAGTTGAAGGTTTCTCTATTTAAAGAACTTTTTCAGTTGAGGGACTCTTTAACTGCACTCTTTTTTATGAATATTAGTTGTTGTTTTTTTTCCTTTTTCAGATGCCGATTATAGTTTTTTATGAATATGAATGGGATACACTGGATATAATGATGATGTTCCACTAGAATTAAATTATAAAGAAAGTGAGATTTTTTAAAAAATTAAATAATGATAATAAATAAGAAAAAGAATTAATCATGTAGATTATTAGAAGAGAATTAAAATGTACGGATAAAAATTAAAAGAAAGTGATGGATTATTGTTCAAAAATAAAAATGATACAAATTAAGTGGGTCATTTTTAATAATATAAATTAAATGGGACATACCAAAATAGCAAATAATGCAAATAGGTCACAGGGAGAGATATGTTTTACTAACTCAATTATATCATAATCATTATTGTGAACACATGTAAATAATTTGAGAAAAATAATGAAGTTGAAAATATGAATATAAGATAGTTATATTATAGGATGAAAGCGCAAGCCTCAAAGAGGTTCAATAAAGAAAAACAAATGAAAAATATAATGCAAAATGAGAACACAAGTGTTTATGAGGTATCTTGAATACCTCCCCCTCAAATGTAGTTTATTATAATGAATTCAACAATTACAAGTATAATAAACTCTCTTGTCTTGAGAACAATCTCTCAAGACCACAAATACTAAAGCAAAGTAAGAACACTCTCAAGTTTCTAACAATGCAATAGCCCTCTCAACAATATGTGTGTTTGTGGTGAATGTTACTATGGGTGATGAATCCTATTTATAGGCAAGGCATTCATCACCCTTAATATTCCCTTATAAATCACCATAAACTCACAATTAACATCCAATTAACAATGACAATAAACATTACAATAAACAATAGAAGTAATGCACCACATAATTGCATAGCCATTTCACATTTTGACGAAATCAGAATCCTATGTAGCCTTCTGAACTTCCGCTCGACCCGAGCCACTACCTCGCTCGGTCGAGCGAGCTTCCAGAAAAGCTAGTGACTTGTTCTGCACACATTGCTCGACCTGTTGCTCGACCGAGCCACCCCCGCTCGACCGGTCGAGCGAGCCCTCACTCGATCGAGCGGTTGGTCGAGCCACACACAGCCTGTTCCTCTTCTTGTTGCTTCGATCAAACAACTCTCATCAACCGTTCCAAACCTTAAACCTCTCATATTCGACACATCTTTATCGACCCTCTCTAAAGTACAAGACAAAGCATGTTCGACTATATGTTTAAAGTGAACGTCATCACTAAGATTATTGGCACTTGCTTTAACATAGGAATATATACATATAATATTCAACGTATATAATTAATAAATAACAAGTACGCCATATATATGTATTAAGGAAATATAAATAATACTCCCTCCGTTCTTTTTTGATCTTCCATATTACTATAACGGGTAGTTTCAAAAGTTCTTCCACTTTAAAATACTTTTTATTTTTAGAAAGTTTTTATCCCACTTTTACCCCTTAAAACCCCCTTTTCTTTTAATGTACCCCTTTTCTTTTATTTATAATTATTTTCTCTTTCATACTTTCAATACAATCATTACTTCACACTACTATTTAATTAAAATAATACCCACTACAACCTCATATTTCCAATACAATTATTATTTTATACTACTATTTAATTAAAATAATATCCACTACAACCCAAAGATTCTATTTTTCTTAATATATGTGAAAAACCCAAAGTGGAAGATCAAAAAAGAACGGAGGGAGTACCTTATTTATTGATAACATCAGTAGTACACAATTGACACGAGGTAACAACTAAGATAAGAAATTAAATATACAAATACCATTTTTATTAATTAACAATCTTTTGCAAAATTAAATTTTTTAATTAATTTATCTTCAACACAAAAGTAATTATGCCCTCTATTGTTCATGTACGTAGGATGACGTTTCTTTTTTATTTGATTCAACAACCTAATGTCAACATAGCGATTCATATTTTAAGGTAAAACACTATATTATATGATATAGTGGTTCATAATTCATAACTTTAAAAATTGTTTTTTTTTTTTTAATAAAAAATACTTAATACATAAGCTGCTACACGACAATAGTTTAAATTAAAATTAATCTTTATGTCAAGTAGCGGCTCATTTAAAAACAAATTTGTGACAAATAAATAAAAGTTTATTATGTATACCTAACACAAGAATCAATTATTTATTGTTTCATGCAATATACATAAACCTGAAATATAAATTAAAGTCCACATCCTCGTTTTTCAAACACGTATTTAATTTCAAGTTATGTTTCATATCCTTGCTTTTATATTTATAATTAATTGACAAATTTTTAAGTCCAATGTTTTCATTACTCCGTTGAATTATAGTACATTTAGTTAACTTAATCTTCAATTCTATTCATTGATCAATTATTATATAACCATACTAAGTATCATACCACCAATTTTTCTATGAAAACAATGTCAGTGAATATAACATAGTTTGGGACCTCAATTATTAGCTTAAATTTTTTGTTGAGTTGGTTTCTTGCCATGGAATTAAAGGCCAGCGTGATAAGAGGTCACTGATTCGAATCTCAACCACCTTTCATTTTAAGTGAAATATTCCACACTTCTATTCTAGCCCAAAAGGCTCTTGTGTGAGTGGTGTGTTAGAGTGTATAACATTTCTTAATTCCTCAACCATAAGCTTAAGTTTTTGATTGATTTGGTTTCTTGGCATAGTATTAGAGGCTAGCGTGACCAGAGGTCACAAGTACGAATCTCAATCATCCCTCATTTAAAGTAGAATATTTAGCTATGTATGAGAACTTGTGTTGCATTCACACTTTTAGTACAATGGGCTCTCGTGTGAAGGGGCGTGTTAGAGTAAATATCATATTACGTGACCTTAGCCCTCAACTATCAATTTAAACTTTTGGTTGAGTTAGTTCCTTAACAAACAACCTAAGTCATTAGCTTCATACAGATACACTAATTCACGCAATTCATTATTAGTCTTTTTCATAATGATTTTCTTGTAGGTTGTTGCCTTACTCCCAAATATCCCAGAACTCTATGAATTACATTTTGGAGTCCCTTTTGTTGGAGGTGTCCTTTCTACAATTAACCCCAAGATTAACGCACCCACCCTATCCTCAATGTTCGAGGAATTGTTGCCCAAATTCATTTTTCTCGACTACAAAAACCTCGAACCAGTGCTTCAAATTCTTAATCATTCCGATTATAAAACAAGCAAGCCCCCTATTGTAGTCCTTACTTCAACATCAAATTGTGTCAACAAATTACCTAATCACATGTACTATAATGAGCTCCTTAGTATGGGCCAATCGGATTCTTACAAACCCGTTTTGCTCAAGGATGAATGTGATCCAATCCTAGTGAACTACACGTCTGGTTCGACTGGTCGTTCTAAAGGTGTGGTGTATAGTCATAGAGCTACCTACCTCAACACACTCGGAGAAATTCTTAGGAGTGACTTAAGGCAGAAAGCTAAGGTTGTTTTCTTATGGACAGCCGATATGTTTCGAGCTAATGGATGGGGATTTACATGGGCTATTGCTGCGCTTGGTGGAACGAATGTGTTCTTATACGACACTAACATACTTCCTTCTATATGTATGTATAAAGTCACTCATTTATCGGGTCAGCCAAGTATTTTAACAACCATACTCGATGAATTTCACACAAACCCGAGTGAAGTGATTGTGTCACATAAGGTTTATGCACATATTGCTGGTGTAATGCCAAGTAGCGACGCAATGGAAAGGGTACAGAAGTTGGGGATCGAGGTTGTGTATAGGTATGGAATGACCGAGATTTTAGGCCCTCCGGTGATTACAAAGTTGCATAATAATAGAAGATTGAGAAATGAATTGAATATAGTGGATCATATAATGGAAGAATTTGATGTAAAGGATCCAAATAGTATGGAAAGTGTAGTATTTGATGGTAAAAGTATAGGAGAAGTTATGTTTAGAGGAAATGGTTTGATGATGGGTTACCTAAATGATCTAACTAAGACCGAAAAGGCTTTCAAGGGTGGATGGTTTCATACCGGGGATTTAGCTATTAGGCATAAAGACGGGTCTATACAACTCAAAGATCGATTAATCGATGTGATTGTATCGAAAGGAGAACGTATAAGTAGTTTGGAAATTGAAGCGGTGTTATTGACTCATCCGAAGATTTTAGAAGCAGCAGTGGTTGCTATGCCTGATACGAATCACATGTTAAGTGATGATGAAGTACCTTGCGCGTTTCTTAAGCTTGCAAATGGAAGTGAAGCAAGCCAAGGAGAAATTATTCAGTTTTGTAGGGAAAGATTGCCTAATCAAATGATTCCTAAGCTTGTTGTTTTTGGAAATTTGGCTATTAGTTCTACCGGGAAAGTGCAAAAATTTATTCTAAGGCAACTAGCAAGAAATTTAAGTAGCCAGCTCATATAGAGTCAAAGTTATCAACTCAGTATCCCGCATAAGTCATGATTCAGAAAAGGAGGATAGCGGACAAATAATACTTGTGCCCCTTTCAAGGAAAAGACAAGGAGAAATGCGCCCAGCCAGTTGGGCTAGTATTGTATGATCACATGGTATTCAGCATGTATAGTATGATATGATAGTTTGTATATGTGTACTCATCTTTTATTATGTGTATGTGATTGAAACAATATTGGGCTATTATAGGATATTCGTTGGATATGCTTGGGTTAACTGCAGGTTGATCTCGAATATTTTTGAGTTTCTGAGTAGAATTATAAATTGTATATGCCCCTATGTATAATATTTTTCACATAAATTTAAGATATATAAAATTGAAAATATAATTTAGAAAAACCAATAAACACCTGATTGGGCGAATCCAACCTAATTCAATGTTGTCCACTACAACATTTAACAAGTTATTAAGTATATATTTAAATTATACATTATACTTAAAAATTTTAAAAACTCAAAGTGTTACAGTTAAAGAGAGTTTTGCCAAATGGAACTTAATTATTGGCTAAACAAAATGACATGACATTTAATCTTGAAATGTAACCATGACATACTTATAAACTATTTCTTTTTGTTTTTTAAAATTAAATATTAGATCAATTCATGTTAAGTCATCTCACGGTTGAATTTATTCATAAACACTAGGACTTTAACCTCTTTTATTGCACATTTGTACAATGTTAAGAGGGGTTTGAAACCATCCATCAATGATATTAGGGTATATGATGCCTAATATATTTTAACATTAACTAATTGAGACAAAATCAAATAAGATTTCAGTTGACTATATTTTAACATCTAAATTAACTAATTAAGAATAAAGTACAAATTCTGAGTAATGATCAATGAATAATATCAAAAAATCAAAATGGGACAACTTATGTGAATAGGTGGAGAAAAACTATAAATATCCTAAAAATATCAACTTAGTTCCAAAAGTTTCTTACATAAACAAATATTTTTTAATTACATAATCTAACATCAAAAGTAACACTACTAAATCAATAAATTGTATTATAGAACATTTTATATATATATATATATATATATATATATATATATATATATATATATATATATATATATATATATATATATATATATATATATATATATATACACGAACCTAAATTCGAATATTTTTTCAAGACCTAAATCTGATCCATTAGTTTTATATGTATTTGAATCCGACTCAGATCCCAAGGATCCAAAAAACTAGGAAAGATGTAGATGAATTGGAACACTTATGTACGGAGTTACGTTGACTTCACTTGCTTGTTATTCAAAAATTTCTAATCAATCACCATGATTAGTAAATTAATATAAAAAGACAAAAAAATAATAATAAAAAATAAACAAAACTAAAAAAGATAAATTAAAACAATAAAACTTTCACCCTATCAAATTCTATCACATAAGGGTGATTTATTAAGTTCACAAATAACCTTTATTTACTAATACCTTCTCCTTGTTACTTATGTTCTAAACTAGTCCGTTCTAACAATAGACATATAAATTAGTATGGTTAAATTTATATATATTTCCTCCGTTCTAAAATATTTGTTATATTATGATTATTAACACTATTTTATATATTGTCGCTAATGTGTAAGAAAAAAAATATAGGCTAGTGAAATCTTATTTTAATTATCTAATCGCATACTTTTAAAATATCAACTTCTTATAATTTTTAGATGTGCATATTAATATGAATTATCAAAATAACACAATTAATTGCGTAAAAAGTCGAATATTGCAAGTATAATGAAACAGATAAAAAAAATACTCCTTACGTCCCTTAAGGTTGTTTTTATAAGGAATGTTCAAAGAAATCAATAAAAATAAATCTTTTAGAAGGTAGATATGTTATTTTATTGAATAATAAATTAATCTAATGGAGAAAAAGTAAGGACCATACCATTAATAAAATATTAAAATAAAGTTAAGTGGCTTGAATAATTATTGGGACTATACATATCAGAACCATAAGCAATTGAGCAATATAAAAAATATTAAAACAAAATTAGTGGAAAATATGTGCAAACCATAAGAATTATTAAAATATTAAAATAAGGATAAATTAAGTTAATTATATCAAAAAATTGTGATTTAAATAGAAAAATTCTCAATGAGAACAAACAAATAAAACAACCTTGAATCATTTTTCTTAAGCCGCACGAGTAGAAAGCCTCTTATACGTTTCTGGGGTATTGTTGATCTAATCTATCCCAATGAGCCGTCTATTGAATTGTTGCAATTAATGTTCCGCCCTGAAGAGAAAGAAGAGATTTACATAAAATGGGTTTTTATGATTCGATCAAAAATCAAACTTATTTAAATTTTCCTGCTATTCTAGAGTGTCAAAAAAAAAGGTGTTCAACCTACATAAATTGTCTATGATATTTTCAAGAGGGCAGAGGTTTTCAAGGAATTAATTTAACCTTATCAAACAAAGTTCACTTAATGAACTAAATGACAAAAATAATGTGGTGGTAGTTTGGTAGAATTTTTTTTTTTTTTTTTTGTCTGGTCAATTTTTTTGTAGTGTCAATTCAAAAATAACATAGAAATAACTTAAAAGAAAAGGGTATAATTTTGATAACAAAGTTAAATAAAATGGATGATAATGAATCATGTAATCATATTATAATAAACTTGATGAGGGTTTCACGTTATTTATAAATAATGAAGGTAGATAGAAAATGATTGTACTAAGTAATAACTCCGACTAGAGATGCATGGGTGGTTTGATCATTTCGTAAAGCAACAATAATCAATTTATAATCATGATTCATGATCCACGAGTTCCCTTCTCGAATAACAAAAATGTTATTAAAAAATCTCCTTAGCTTAACTGAGCACTAGAACCCGGTTTTCTCTTGAGCTGTAATTAGATACTGCCATTCATGATAAATCGAATGATCCGATATTTCATCTGACTTTAAAATTAATTTAAAATTATAATAAAGCTGATATGAATACAAAATTTGATTTCAAATCAACCCGAAACAGCTAATCTAAAGTTGACCCAATGATCCAAATGAACATTGTTTGAAGAGTGATCCTTTGTATTTTTAGCTTTGATCCCTTACTAGTATATGATATATTGTTTAAAGAGTGTAAAAGTATAACAAAATTATAAAATCACCTAATGAGATAAAAAAATAATAATAATAAAATAAAAAAAAAATAAAAAAAAACCATGTGAAATCACGATGAATAAGCTGTTCGAGGAGAAGACCAATCAGATATCGCTGTCTCAGAAGATTTGTTTGTCTGTTTACAATTTCTTATTAGAAAAATAAACTCATGAATCTTGACTAAAGGAATTCCATGCTAAGGATGTTCAATTGTTATACTCCAAAATCCTGGGACTCTTTTATTCCCTTCTATTTTATTCCGATTGGATGTCTCATAATTTGTTTTGTTTTTCTTTGAAGAAATTTTCACAACAAATGTTTATCAGATTATATAATTTTATTGAATACTAAATTTTATGGAGAAAAATGATGACCATAAATATTAAAAAAAGAATCAAAAGAAGGTTAATGGAAAAATATTGAGACCACAACTATTTAAAAAATATTTTAATAAAGCTAGTTGAAAATATGTGGGAACATTAAACAATATAAAAATATTAAAATGAAGTTAGTGGAATATATGTTAAAAGTTAAAACCATAATCATTACTAAAATATTAAAATGAGGATGTACGAATTCAATTTTGTTCAAAATTTATAATATAAATAGAAAGATTTTTTATCAAAACAACAAATAGAAGAACATGAAATGACAAATAAGAACAACTTTAAGGAATGGAAGGAGTATTATTTATTAATGAATTTTAATGAAATGACAAATAGAACAACTTTTATAATAGTACATCGGTAAGTGGGTAAAATCAAATGGGACATTTGATTAGAATATGTGAGAGTAAATTAATCCCTTTGTTATAGGACTATCTAAATTTTATTTTGAGTTGTCTTACTTATTTTACACGATTTTTCTCTTTAAATAATGGACTGATCCTCATAATTTTATTTTAATTTCATCAATAAATTTATTCTATCTTTTATTGTGATTCTTCTCTCTTTACTCTACTCATATATTTTTCCTATTCAACAACTATTAATAAACTTTTCAATATTAAAAAAATAAATGTGTAAATTAATAAGTGGTTTGTGTTTCATGCAGTTTAACACACATATGAATGCACTTATTTTTTTGGCACAATGCACTTATTTTTTTTGGCACAATGCACTTATTTATGTTTTTTTTAAATAATGCACTTATTTAAGTTTAAATATTTTAAATATTAAATTGTCTTATTTGTTTGTTTTGTTTTCTAGTTGGTATTATTCCTTACGGTTTTCTTTTAATCTCATCAATAAATTCATTCTCTCTATTTTCTCATTTTTTTATTTCTTCACTCCACATGCTATGCGTCTTATTCACCAACTATAAATGCATATTTAAACCTGTAAAAGGTGTAAATCAAACGGAACGGGGAGAGTAGATTATCTTGATCTATATTTACACTTCCTCAATCTCTTTTTATGTGTCCAATATAGTTTGACACACATGTGAATGCATTTATTTAATTTTTAATATCTCTAATTTAACATTATATAAATTATAAAATGTAGATAATTATCTTTGCAGTGAGATAAATCAAATATGATTTCACTTAAGTATAGTTTTCAACTAATGGATTAATATTAATAGTAAAATACAAATTTGAATTACTTGATGAATGGAGTATCATAAAAATGGGACACATAGGCTTAGATATGAAAATACACTCTCCACCGCCGGTCTATGAAATTTGTCTTATTTTTTTTTCAATTCATTCCACCAAATTTGCGTCATTTTTTTTTGATCATAACCTGCATTTTTTCTTTAGTCACATCTACTCATTTAACTTACTTTTTTCATCTTATCAACATAATTCTACCACCATTACAAAATATATTTGTGGGACAAAGAAAGTATTATTTTGGTTTGATTACTTACTTTTTAGGTTCTAAATCTAATAAATAAATAAATAAAATAATCCTTTGAAAAATTGTTATACATTTTTTCTATGCTTCAAAAACGAAGACAATTGAAGAATGACAAGAATTGAACAATTCTTCGCAAACATAAATCAATCATGTTGGTAGGCCATAAAAATATTGTACTAATATATTAAAAAAATATTGTATTAATATATTAAAAATAAAATTTGGACCTACAACTCTAAGTAATTTATCTTTCTTCCCCATGCAATCGCCTATAAATACGCGTGTATAGCGGAGCTATTCGTTATTCATAGCCAACTCTTCTTTAGCTTTCCAATCCCTAAATAGCCTAATTCTTAGGTACATTTCTAGTTATATCCTTAGAGGAATTATCCTGTAAGAACCAACCATGGATAACACAACACTTGCTATCATTAGTTCTATATTGTTTGTGAGCTTTCACCTTCTAATCAAATCTTATATAAAAAAATCTTATAAACTCCCTCCCGGACCCAAATCGATACCAATTTTTGGTTGTATTTTTAGTCTTGGTGACAAGCCGCATCGAACTTTTTTCGAGCTAAGCAAAATCTATGGCCCTTTGATTAGGGTAAAGCTAGGAAGTGTCACAACTATTGTGATATCTTCCGCATCTGTAGCCAAAGAAATGTTTTTCAATGACCAGGCACTTTCTAGTCGAACTATTCCTGATTCAGTAAGAGCATGTGACCATAGTAAATTTTCTTATGCTTGGATTCCCATATCGCCAAAATGGCGTAATCTTAAAAAAATCTCTGTCATTCAATTGCTCTCGAATAAACGCCTTGATGCTAGCCAAGACCTTAGGCTAGCCATGGTTAAACAACTTCTTGCACATGTGCAAGATTGTTCAATAAAAAAGCTACCCATTGACATAGGTAAGGTGTCATTTACCACCACACTTAACCTATTATCAAACACAATATTCTCAATGGAACTTGCAAGCTATGAGTCTAGTACTTCCCAAGAGCTTAAGAACCTTGTGTGGAATATTATGAAGGAAATGGGTAGGCCCAATTATTGTGATTTTTTCCCTATACTTGGATATATTGACCCTTTTGGAGTTCGACGTCGTATGGCTAGCCATTATAGTAAGCTCTTGAATCTTTTTAAAGAGATTATTCATAAAAGGATAAAGATTAGATCCACTAATCCTTTACAAGCAAAACCAACAAATGACATATTAGACATTCTACTTAACCTCCATGAAGAAAATGAGTTGAGTATGGATGATCTTCTTCATCTCTTAGTTGTAAGTATAATTTCTATCTTCATTATTACTTTTCTTCTTTTATAATTTACTTGCAATATTATTTATCATTTTGTGCTTTAATATATATATTCTAGGTAATCTAAACATTAGTGGAAAAAAATTTATCTACCACGTAATATATGCTGCGGTTTTTAGTCACGCAATATAAATCTAACTGAAAAAATTAGGCAAAAAAAAATCCAACTCTCCTGAGAGACCATCTTTATAAGAGACGACTCTCCAAGCCTAATCCAACAATTAAAAAAAGAGAAAAATCTAAAAACTAATTGAAGTTGGTGTTATAACATATTAAAGTTGATGTTATAACCTATTGAAGTTGGTATTTAGAGTTGGCTTTTTAACCTATTAAATTGTTGTTTAAACTTAAGTTGTTAACCTATTAAAGTTGGTGTATAACCTATTGAAGTTGATATTTGGAGTAGACGTTTTAACCTATTACATTGTTGTTTTAACCTTAAGTTGTTAACCTATTAAAGTTGGTATTATAACCTATTACAATTTGGTATTTTAACCTATTAAAGTTGGTGTTTTAACGTGTTTTAGTTGGTTAACACGCCAACGTTAAAAATCGACTTCAAAAGGTTAACATACCAACTTTAACAGGTTAAAACACCAACTTTATTAGGTTAAAATGCTTGCCTAAATAGTATGTAATACCAACTTCAATAGGTTAACAACTTAAGGTTAAAACAACAATTTAATAGGTTAAAATGCCAACTCCAAAGACCAACTTTAATGGGTTATAACACCAACTATAAATATGTTAAACAACGCGTGGTTTTTTAGTAAAAATGGGTCGACCTATTTGAGACGTGTCTTTCATAAAGACCTTCTCAAGTAAAAATTGTGAAAAAAAATGAGACTTATATGCTACGGTTCCAAAGAACAGCAGCATATATATTCCTATGTCCTAGTTGTTTAGCCTTAGCTTCTTGGTTTGAGGAAATTGAGAAATTGAATATAATGGATTTAAATAGTGTGATATTTAAAAATAAGAGAGAATATAAATAGGGAAGTGATACGGTAATATCAAAAATAAAAACATGACCAAATCATTTGGGACGAACTAGTATTGGTTATATAATTAGTGCCAGAACTAGCCTTTAATGGGTATGAGTTTATTATTAATGTAGAATGACTGAATGAGTGGATAAGATAATCACATACCAAATAAATCAAAAAAACAAACTTAACTCAAGAATTTATAGAGTAAGTGAATTCCACCATAAAATATAGTAATCTGATGATAAATTGTAAGAATTTTTTTCCTTTCCTTTTTTTTTTTAAAAAAAAAATCTTCTTTTAATGTACATTCAATTCGATCAACTAATAATTCTAATATTGCACCTCTTATTTGAAATCACTATAATTGTGATTTTAAATGTGTGTTAATTCATAAATATAATTCATCCTACTTATTAAGCGAAAAATGATATTAAAATATGTGTTTTGGTAGGACATGTTTGATGCTGGAACAGATACTACTGCAAACACATTAGAATGGGCAATGACAGAGCTATTAAAATCCCCAAAAATTATGATTGAAGTTCAAAATGAAATTGACAACGCTCTTGGGAGTGATTATTCAATCGTTCAAGAATCTGACATCTCTAAACTTCCTTACTTCCAAGCCGTTATCAAAGAAACATTTCGTTTGCACCCACCTACAGCATATCTGTTACCACGAAAAGCAGATGCTGATGTAAAGTTATGTGGCTACATTGTGCCAAAGAATAGTCAAGTCCTCGTTAGTCTTTGGGCCATTGGTCGCGATCCAAAAATATGGAAAAATCCAGAAGTATTTTCACCTGAAAAATTTTTAGAGTGTGATATTGATTTTAAAGGTCAAAATTTCGAACTCTTACCTTTTGGAGCAGGTAGGAGGATATGTCCCGGAATTGCCTTATCATGTAGAATGTTGACTTTGATGATGTCTAATCTACTTTACAAGTACAATTGGGAACTAGAACATGGTATGCATCTTAATGATTTAGACTTGGAGGAAAAGGTTGGGATGACATTGCAAAAAGTTAAGCCTCTTCAAATTATTCCCATCCCAAGGAATAATTAAGAATTATTATTATACATGAGGTTAGAGTTTGCTATATGAGTGTGTTTATATATATATATATATATATATATATATATATATATATAAAATAAGGAGGTTATCATCTTTCATATTACTTCATCAGTCCTTTTAATTTTGCCCTTAATTATAGAATTAGTGACAGTATAAAAATGTGAGTGGGCTTTCTCCATTCTGAATGTCTTATAAGATTGTGCCATATTGTGTGAAAAAATATCACTATCAGTAGCAAGTATAATAAAACATGTGTAGTAGTACCTTAGTTGTCAATTGTCACAAGTATGGACTTGGTTTATGTTTTTAATGAATGTATTATAAGAATAAATAAAAGAAAAACTATTGATTGAATAAAAGTTTTGTATAAAATATTACATATTATTTTAATGCACATCAATCTAACAATAGTAATATTTCTTAATGATTGTCTTGATTGAACTTGTTAAGTAAAAATACTTACTTTTTCAATACCTTTTAAAGTTGGTCAACATTAAACCAAGTTCATACAAGACTTTCCCATTAGTTGATATTAATGTTATTGTTCATATATTACTTGTAGTGAATTTAGACACACAAATTAGTGAAAGAGATGAGGATGAGGAAGAGCAAACAAAGGAAAAATACACAAAAGCATACCCTAGCGGCTAGCGCCAAATTGAATAATTTGTATTTTTAATGATAATTCAACAATTACATCAAGTACACTCACTCTCTAGTGTTTTAATAGAACGCAATTTGCACTCTCACTCTCTCTAGTTCAACAACAATAATAAAAGTTAGCTTGCACTCTTCCTCCTGCCTTCATTCTGACCTTTGAACCCTCATTATAGGCCTAAGAGGTTAGAGGAATCCAGCCAAGTAATTTTCATGCGTGACAACACGAAAACCCATGTTCTGACATGCTTTACTAGACTGAGTGACCCACCTACTCGATCGAACGAGGCATGTTGCTGCCTTTTGTCTCATGTTGCATCTTTGGCTCGATCGAGCGAGCCTTTACCTACATATACATATTTTTCACTTTTCTTTATATCAAGTTCTTGACTTGTGTGAGCCTTTGATTGCTCATCCAAACCCTCATCGACGCAACCCATTAGTTGCCCAACCAAATGCTCAAACAATCCATCTTCAAATGATGATTCTTGTGATTCAATATTAGCCATTTTTATCAGCATTGTATCATTACAATGTTCCAATGTTCCTGTACTAGTTATTTCGAAAAACAAATATTGAAAGGATCACAAATTGTTATGTTAAGATAGCAAAAAGGGTGCGGTTGACACAATCATGTAATATTTCCATTATAATTAAGTTCAACTGATGTTAGGTCGTGACAATTCATCACATAATCATCCTATGGGTCCTTCGTTTGGATACACCCACAGAACACCCATAGGCTCAAGGCCACAAACCCACGGGTAATGAGCGTTAGGAAGATTACCCACCATGTATTATATACAAGTCGAAAAACCCACTAATTTAGTAATGTGAGATCTGCCTAACATGTGAAGTATTTCCAACAATTAAACTACGTACAACCAGCCCACCAACTGAATTACATATTTAATTACCCAGAAAGCCAATATATTTGACATTGATTCCTCAGCAAGTCCTTATATTACATGATTTCACATACCAAATCACCTTCTCATTAACTTAATGCTCGAAACCATTACCAACAATCGAAGATCTATAAATGTATCTTACATTTCGAAGTCTTGTTTGTCTAAGATAGGCTTCCCATATTCTTTGCCTTTTCTCTAAGAATAAACTTCTGAATCTTTCCTGTCGCGGTCTTGGGGATCTCCTCAAAGACGACACTCCTAGGAGCCATGTAATGAGGCAAGTGATCACGACAAAATTTCATTACTTCTTGCTCGTCTAACTCATACCCATCCTTCAACTTTACGAATGCACATGGTGTCTCTCCCCAATGCTTATCAGGCCTTGCTACAACGGCAGCCTCAAGAATAGCTGGGTGACTGTACAGCACTGTCTCTACCTCAACTGTGCTTATATTCTCTCCACCGGAAATTATAACATCCTTCAACCGGTCCTTGACTTCTATGTAATTGTCGGGGTGTTTTACAGCGAGGTCGCCTGAATGAAACCAACCGCCTTTAAATGATTCCATTGTTGCCTTCAAATCATTCAAGTATCCACTCATCACTGTATTTCCTTTGAACATTATTTCTCCAAATGTTTTACCTGTTCAAAATGAGTTAGTTTTTCCTCTATTCAGACATTTTTACTAATTTAAGTAGATTAGTTTTTCCTCTATTCAGACGTTTTTACTAATTAAAGTAGACTACCATAGCCCTCCATTGCGCCAGTGCCATTAAGTAGCTCCCACGTAAGCGGGATTTAGAGGGGTCAAAAGTACGCAACTATACCTATGTTAGCAAACATCAGTTCCAACTTCACATATATATAAAAAAAAGTCGTGGTTTAGTGTACATTACCATCAGCGGGAACACTTTCCATTGTGACGGGATCTCTAACATCAACATCTTCCAACCCTAGATGTTGTATACCTTGTCGAGCTTTGATCCTCGATTTTTCATCGCGGGGTAGAGAATCCCACTCGGGCTTCCAAACACAGTAAGTCCCTGGGCCATAAGTCTCGGTAAGACCATACAAGTGAGCTACATCGAAGCCCAATTCTTCCATCTTCGACAAAATTTGAGGCGGAGGGGGTGATCCTCCAGTAAGCAACTTCACCTTATTAGGAAGGCTCCTCCGTTCACCAACAGGGGCGTTGACAATCATGTTCATAACAGTCGGAGCTGCACCCATGTGAGTCACATTGTGGAGGACAATATTATCAAATATAACCTTTGGGCTGATCTTCCGAATGCAAACGTTGGTGCCCCCTTGAGCTGCAACTCCCCAAGGGAGGCACCACCCGTTGCAATGAAACATAGGGACGGTCCAGAGGTAAGTCGGCATAGGACCCATTTCGTGCAACAAAAAGGTGGAGATGGCATTTAGGTAAGCTCCACGGTGACTGTACACAACCCCTTTAGGCCTCGAGGTGGTGCCAGATGTATAATTTACACTAATTGGGTCCCACTCATCTAGGGGCATTCGAGGCTGAAATTGATCATCCCCATTGTTTAGAAGATCCTCATATTCGTACTCACACTGAAAGTTTTCATGCTCATTTGAGTTAGAATCTGTAATAAGCACAATTAATGGTGGTTTTACCCCGGTTTTAGACAAAAGATCGATGGCTTCTGAAGCAATGTTGATTAATTGGAAATCTACAAATAAGACCTTAGCTTGGGAATGTGCAAGGAGGGTAGAAACCATGGATGAATCGAGGCGTGAGTTAAGAGTGCAGAGGATGGCTCCGGCCATTGGTGCTGCGAAATGCAGCTCGTACATAGCAGGAACATTTGGAGCTAGAGTTGCAATCTACACATGGAAGAAAGCATGGAAAAAGATATCAAACTACTAGTCACATTTAGTAATCAAATAATTATTGGTGTGTAATGCAAAACAAGTGATTGCACAAATGTATCATCAAACTTTCATATTCTATATAGAATCATCCATGTTATTAAAGCCCACATTCTTATTTTCTGTTAAATTATATTAATTGGGCTATTTATCCCATATATCTAATGCGTCTCTTGAAGAGACCGTCTCTCACAACAATTTGAAAAAGAAAATTAGTGTGTGAGTTAAGTGGTTGAAAAGTAGACATGCGGGTCGGCTTTTAGTCCATGTCTTTGGTAAGATTAATTTTAGATTGGGTCATTATACGTTCAAGTCGATCCGATAAGGAATTTTATTAAAAAATTATTAATATAAAATAAAAAATAAATAAAGAAATACTAATTTCTTATAAAATGGATTTATGTAATCTTTAATACTTTATTAAACAAATTTAATTCAAATTATACAAATCAACAAGAAATATAGTGGATTCCATTTTAAAAAATTAATGTGAAGTAGAATTTAAAATTTTAAAAACATACAAAAATGGATCAAATTAGACCTAATTCCTCCTCATATTTTTTGATTAGGTCAATTTTAAGTTACGAGTCAAAATTTCCGTATCAAACCTAATAATTTTCAATTGAGTTTTAAGTCAATTTTGAGTATGAAAAAAAACTACTTAAAGGTGTTTGGCAAAATTGTAAGACCAAACGTTGGACTTGGATTGGTACGAGACTTTTGGTACATTCCCCATTTCCATTCCATTGTTTGTTAGGATGTCCAAACAAAAGAGGAAGTACAATTTCAATAAATAAAAAGCCAATGACATAATTTCTTCTATTTTTTACTTGTATCCAAACACCTTTTCACTCATTTCACTCAGTTAAATGCATTTGTCGATATACTTATAATTAGAATTACATTCAACTAAAAATCATAAAAATTTTCTATTATAAAAATATTCAACAAGATGAATAAAACAAAATCTCATATGACTATGTTTTTTCTCGTCTAATAGCCGCAGTATGTAAAATATCATAAAACGATAAATCGCATAAAATTGGTTTGGGTGCAATACGATACTTTCTTCCTTCCAATTACTTGCAACGTTCGCTTTTTCACGCAATCCAATACACTAATTTAATCATTAATATCTCTAATTATGTATTATAAAAAATTATAAAAATTTGATATTAATAATCTTTGCAATGAGATGAATCAAACAAGATCTCATTTGACCATGTTTTAATTTATAAATATATTAAAAACTAATCACAAATTAAAAGTAACGAATAAATGGTGAAAAGTTTTATAATATTACGGAACCAAGTATATACTTCCCTATCCTATCCTTAAATATTACCTATAAAAGTAATCATTAAACATAGTTCAAAAGAGTGATTACGTAAAGTAATAGTTTAAAAATTAGGACTATTAACAACTCTGGGCATTTAGTGGTGGATTTAAAAAATTTATTAAATAAAGTCAAATTAATATTGTTGGAAAAAAATTAGAGTTATTTTACATCTTTCTTTAGTAAATTTGGCAAGAATATCAAATTTAATTAGCAAGTATCTTAATTTTTTAAATCTTATTGTTCACTGCGTGGCTCGGACCCTCTGAGAATAGACTACAAATCTCAATTGAGAGTGTTAATCCAAGACTGTTAAATATAGCAAAATTCAACACGGATTTATACCTCGTTAATAATATTAAATGACAATATGTAATTTATAAAAAATATATTTGAATATAAATAATAAAAAATTATAGAAAATATATAATAAAAAATAGGAAAATTTGCAAAGAAACACTTATAAAACCAGTTTTTTAGTAAAAAAAATACCTTTTAAAATTTTTTTTAAAAAAAACACATTTTAAGAGACTTTTTATTAAAAAAAACACCTTAAAATCAGTTTTTAGGCGTTGACTATGCCCTTTGAGCTCAAAAGTCAACGCCTGAAAGTTGACAAATGGCATAGTCAACACCTGAAAGTTGACAAAAGTCACCGGAAACTGATTTAAGGTGTTTTTTTAATAAAAAGTCTCTTAGAAGGTGTTTTTTACAAAAAAAAATTTTTAAATGTGTTTTTATTAAAAAAAATTAATTTTATAAGATATTTTTTGCAAATTACTCTAAAAAAATATACATTTTAGATGAATTTAATGAGATTTTATATGGACATATTAGGTCTGTGAAAAATATTAATCAAAATTTTCTATCCTTATGGTGGAAGGTGAAACATATTCATTAGAAAACGGACGACAAAAGAAGTATGTTTTAAAATATTATCAACGCCATTTAGTTTTTAGTTTTTTAAAGTTCGCCACAGACAACAACAAATTAAATTAGATGAAAAAACATACATCCAAAATAGTAATTACCCATTTCTAACGCAATTAATGATTTAATTATCACTAATTATTTAGGCAAAAAAGGAAAAGAAAATAAAACGTACGAGTTGGCCAGGAGAGACTCGGAGAGCAGAGGTAATTGCAGAAGCGAGTTTGAGGCAGCGTAAACGGGTCTGAGACCAAGTAAAATGGGTAGTACCATATATCAATGAAGTCCGACCCGGAAACACCTTAGCGGATCGATCAAGGAAGGTGATCGGCGTCAATGGAGAGTAGTTTGCAGGGCATCGTAGTAAACCGGACTGCGACCCGCCGTTTTGCGACCCACTTAATGATGAGTACAATATGGAGAGATTTGATGCAATATTTAGTGATTTATGAAATTTATGGCCATGGGTATAAATCGAATTCAATAAACGAAAATATTTGTGGGGTTTCATTTCTAATTTTAGGACTAGACCTATGATATGAGCTGTGGGTGGTGGGTGTTAGTTTTCACTCTTTGAGAAAGGACTTTGTCTAAGTACATGAAGTTCTCCACTTTTTTTATGATTTTTTTGTTTGATTTTGACGTGGCTATTAATATTGCCTTATCCCTTATCAGATGTTAAATCACACCTCACAGATGGTCTTTTTAGAGATCTTTCTTAATTTAATCAGTTTATTATTATTTTTTAGTTTAACTAAATTTTTGATAGATTGGACTAGAGAGATGTCTCTTAGGGAGACGGTCTCTCAAAAGACCGACTGAATATTCAAATGTTATTTTTTTTTAAGACAATGTTCAAATGTTTGAAAATTTTCACGTGGCGACCTTGAGTGTTTGGCTTTTTCCACCAATATTTTCTAAATTCACGTGGTAATCTTGAGTTTTCAAGTTTTCTGTGTGATAGACAAAATGTTAAGTTTTTGGTTAAATTAAGTACTTATTTCTAGTGGATTTCGAAATATATGATCAATTGGAGTGATCACGACGTTTGTTTTTTTGAAAAAAATATCATTACATTGAAAAAATAACGTAAAATTAACGAACAGTTACTCTTTTATCTACCATGTAAAAAAGTTGGAAAGTCATTATTTCTAGTGGATTTCGAAATATATGATCAATTGGGGTGATCACGACGTTTGTTTTTTTGAAAAAAATATCATTACATTGAAAAAATAACGTAAAATTAACGAACAGTTACTCTTTTATCTACCATGTAAAAAAGTTGGAAAGTCAAGGTCACCCCCGTGAATTACAAAAAAAAATTGTCTACCACGTGAAAAAGTTGAAAGTTTTTGGTTAGCACATGAAAATTCCCTTAATATTTTAATAATGCTTATGCTTTCTATATATCTTTCACCAAGTTAATTTTAACATATTTATAATTTTTATGGTCTTCACATGTTTTCCACTAACTTTATAAAAATATTTTTTTATTAGTTGAAGTCTCCATAATGTTTCCACTAAGTTTCTTTTAATATTTTTTTTAATATTTATCATCTTTATTTTTTCCCCACCAAATTTATTATTCAATAAAATAATATATCTATTATTTAAAAGATTTTATTTTTCTTAATTTTTGTAAACATTTCTTAAGAAAACTTCATTAAAGAATAAAGGAATTTTGTTAGTCAAATGGTTTTCTCGGAGTTAGTATCGAATTGACAAGCTATTGACTGATTTATCAACTAATTTGCTAGCTTTTATATACTCTATTAAGGACATACATGGTAAAAATAGCTATTAGTTGCTAGTTGTTTATTAGAAAAAAGCACGTTAAATAACTAAAAAATAAAATTACTTATAGAAGTATTTGGGTTTTAGGCTTTTAGCTTAAAAGTTTTTTTTAGGTAACTTAAAAATCAATTACTAAATATTATTTTAGTGTTTAAAAGTCAAAAGCAATAAAATAACTACTTCATTTTATTTAGTTTTTTGTGCTTTTTTTTATATTTTTATTCATCTACAAATGTTTTACCTCGGTAAATATGTGGATTAAGATTTTGAACTTGATATTTTTTTAAGGTTAATTGAGCATGGATATAGTTCGTGATTAATTTCTATTTTATGCAAAATTAAAGATTTAATTGAATTTAATTTTAAATCGATATTTCGCCTTCATAGTTAGATAGTATTAGTTTTAAGGTCACTACGTGAACAACCATATCTCTTTAGCAAAACAGTTTTATATAGAACAACTAGCATGCTATTGAATTTATTTTTTTTAGCATTTCTCAAGCCTTTATAGATTGTAATTTGAATTTTTTTTTAAAAATAACTAATTACATTGAAAATTTAAAAGATTTTAATTATAAAATTATAAAAGATAAATTCGAAAATGATAGTTTAGTAAGTTATGTTTAAATTCTCAAAATCTCAACTATCATACTTTTACGAGAATGATCAAATTGACTCATATTTAAATTTAAATATTTTAAAATTTTCAAACACTAAATTTAAATTTATTCTAAGTTTTTAAATGAAATTATTTCAAACTACTCTTGTGAAAAATTATTTTTTTAATGACACAACCTTATTGAACTCTAACTCTTATACAAAGCATCTTATGTGCTAATTTGTGAATTATTTTTAGTAACATAAACTATTATGAGAGGTTATTATTTTGAAAGGTGCAAAAAAAATATAGATTAAATAGTTTAATTAATAAAGTTAAAAGAGAGAATAAAAATATAAACTTTAAACATCTCTGTTTTAGCAAACCTTTGCAGCAAAAACTCTTGCATTTTGTTTCTCAAGAAATTTCTAGGCTATTCGATCAAAGGGCACACAAAAGGAATAAAATCGTATAAATTCTCTCATCATTCGGCAAAACTCGAGAAGGTGATCGAAACTCTAGAAGCAATAACCAAATCAACTTGATACGTAGAAGAAAAGGGTTAAAGCGAAGAAAAAAAAATGGCTCAAAATCCTCAACTATTTCCCAATGGCATGCCCGTCCCTTTCTATGGCGAATTGTTTGTGTTGGCCAGAGATGGCGTTGAGTTTGAAATCGACAAGATTCCTGGGTGGGTTTGCTTTTCTTTTTTCGCTTTTTCAATTTTCCAATTTTGCTTATTTGTTTAATTTTTATTTATTAGTTTTTGTTTTCGTTTTCACTGATTAAATTGAGCGCCTTGTTCTTACCTTTCAGGGAGTTTTCTGTTTTGAATTTTAGTGATAATGGTATCAAAATTAGGAATTTGGGTTTGTTTCTTTTTAGTTGATGTGTTATTGTTTTACATATGAATTTAAAATCTCTTAATGTTGAACTAATCGGATTAACGGATATATAATATTGGAAATTTATAGAAAGAAATTTTAGATTGAAGAAATCTGGATCTGACATCCAATTTGATTTTTTCTGAAATGGGTGATAGAGAGAATTGCTGTTAGTTTGATACAAAATTGAGGGGAATTTCTTTGTTTTTAATTGCCTGTTGGACCAGAGAGATGGGTGAGGTTTACAGCCGTCGCCTACATGAACCAATAGATGAGCGGCAGTGGTCGTCCACACGAATTTTACTTCTTCGTTCATTATGATTCAATCGCTACGCTTTCCAGACATTTGAAACTTGTGGACAGGTTCCATCATGGATACTAGGAAAGTTTCCCAAGGTCATAGGATGAATTGATGAAAGAACTCTACAATATTGCTGATGATTTTAGATTTTCTGCGCTTGGATGATTTTTTGCGCCAAAATTGTGGAAATTTGTGTTCAGCATGGATACGTTAGGCTTAGTAACATGTTATGCAAGTGGATTTTGAGATCAATATGTTTTGTGCGACTTTCCATGGAATTGTAGATGACTTTCTGTCCTTTGTAAAACATTGTCATCTTAAGCTTGCAGAACAGAGTTTTATTGCTTATAGTGTGGCCTATTTCTTAATTTCTATGTGATTTATTCATAAGAAGCTCTTTTCTTTTGAGATATACATTGATTGATTGGGATTTCCTTTACATTCAAGAACTTTGTGTGATGTGTTCGTGTTAAAAGTTCAAGTAATAAGTGTTGGATAAATGGCCATTTAAAGCTTTCTTCAACAATTTTTTATTTCATTCATGGTGTGAACTATTGTTAATAAAATACACTTATATTCTTTGATCATCCTTTATGAAGGTTGAAAAAGAGTTATTAGAAAATCCTTATTAATAGATGATTTTTCATTCATTTGCGAACACAAAATTCTCAATTTCTCATCTCTTTTTCTATTCACTTGTGCAAGAGTGGTATTTGGTCCGCACCTCAAGTAGTGAGTATACATTGCTATTGGTGGGTGTGTTAACCTTGGGAAAGTTCCGTCTATTTACACTTGGAATAGTTGGAAAATAAATTTCTTAATGCAATGACAAGTTCGTGTCACACCATACCTTTCCATATCAAACACATGCCAAATACAACTCTAAACACATTTCTCATGTACAAATTTTATACATATTATTATCACTAATGTGTGTTGATGATTGTAGCCATAAGAATACTTTGTAAAGACCTAGAATAGGCCTATAATTCCAGCAATATGTCTACCACTAGCCACTAGGATCATACTTATGCTGTAAGTGATCTTCTCTTAGGCTGTAGAGCGGCACTTGTCCATAAGCTGTATAAATCTCATATGAGCCCTTCATTTGCTATCTTCTCTTTGAATCGTTGTGAATTTGTTACATGGAAGGATATTCGGTTTGGAACGGGAACGGGAACAAGGAGAGCAATCTAGATTGACTTAGAATGATTGTGTACAAGATATATCATGTATCAAAAATATATTTGAAAACAAAAAAAATTAATTTGTTTTTTTTTTTTGCTCTAAGAAATTGCTTTTAAGCGAAGTTTTTAGTTTTCTATGTTTCGTCTTGTTTTTTAGTATTAAGTTAATAGATTGTGGTCTTAGTTCTCGCAATACTACCTTGCTTTCAAATTGACTATCAAATCCTTTATGCAACATAATTTGGCTCACTCTTGTTATTCTTTATGTCTTGTAGGAGCGGAAAAGTGAAAACAAAGGGGACTATCTACTTGTCTAATGTACGCATGGTTTTTGTTGCTAGCAAACCTGCAGGGAATTTCTATGCATTTGATATGCCTCTGGTATGCCGACTTTTATCATTTATGTAATCTAAATCATATTTTTCATTTCCAAGCGAGTACAAAGGCATTTCATATGTAGTTGTCAACTCCTCTTCGTATACGGCCAGAAATTCTTATTTTGCCGTCTCAATTTCAAAATAGACTGTTCTTGTGACTCAAGGTTGTCATTTTTCAAATGCTAAACAAGTCACCATCTTACAGTCCCTTGCCATTATCCTACACTCGCTATATCCACTCCCGAATACTCCACATTGCCACCTTCTTACTGTCTTTCACCATCATCCGACACCTCACCATCAACTCCCGCCTACTCGACAACACCACCATCTTACAGTCCCTTGCTGTCGTCCTACACTCCACTAGGGATGTATATTCGGTTACTCGGTCAGGTTTTGGGTTGGATTTTATTGAGTTTGGATATTCTCGGGTTCGGGTTTTTCTTGGTAATTTAACGCTTTGACTCGGGTCGACTAGGTTATGGGTCTAATCGGGTACGGGTCTATATCGGTTTAATACCACACATGGTTGATTTCGGATCATCAATTTCGGTTTGAATTTATATCGGGTATGGTTAATACAGTTCAGATTTAGATCGATTATACTGCAGGTCAAATCGAGTTTGGTTAGACTATGAGTCAGATCATTTTTCGTTTTAGGTTAAATTCAAGTCCGGGTTCGGGTTGACTTCGGATCGACTATATCGTTTTTTAGTTGGGCATTCAGTTATTTTTCATATTCGGGTCGGTTAAAATCCAATTTTGTTGAGTTGGTGTCGATTGAACTTTATTTTTACTATACAACTTGTTCAAGTTGAAATCGTTTGTATTGGAGCACGATGAGTTGTAGTTGGTTAATTAAGTTGTCAGTTATTAGACAAATTTGGTTCAACCTAAGATAAAGTCGATAAGATTTGATTGCGGGCCTACATTTATTGCTTAATTTTAGCTAAACCAAACTAGATTCAATTGCATTAAACTTATTATTAGTTGAATTAAACTTGATACAGCTGGATCAAACATTTATTTTTTTGTAAACTAAACTTGATTCATCCAAATAATTTTTGCCTAAACTAAACTTGATTAGCTTTATCAAACATTTTTTTGGTAAACTATACTAGATTAAGTTGAATCAAACTTTTTGTTAAATTAAATAAGGCTTCATATGGATCAAACTTATTTTATCGAAACTAAATTTTGATTTTTCTAAATCAAACTTATTTTTAGTTAAATATTCTTGGTGCAGTTTGAATCAAACTATTTTTAGCTGAATAAAACTTGATTCAGCTGAATTAAAGTTTTTGTTAGCTAAACTAATTTGATTCTACTGAATCAAGCATTTATTATTTGCTAAACTAAACTTAATTCAAACTTTTATTTTTAGCTAAACTATACTTGATGTTGAATTAAACTAGTTTTTAGATGAACAAAACTTGATGCAACTGAATCAAACCTAATTTTAGCTGAAAAAAATATGATTCAGCTAAATAAACTTACACAATATGAATTAACAATTCTTTTACCTTATATGATCTCACCAGTTTTGATTTTATATATTCTTTTTTATTTATAAATATTTCACTATTTTAATTCAATATGCTCAATTTATTAGTCTCTGGTAAATAATAATAATAATAATAATAATAATAATAATAATAATAATAATAATAATGTGAACCATTGTCAAAAATAAAATAGCATAAATGGCTTCTTACAAGTTATAAGTTACAAGTTAGAAGTTATAACTTATAAGCAGTACTGGGCATGATTAATAAGACCCATGCTCTTCGTCTTCGACCGTTCCCACTTTCATTCCCATTTCCCATTATTTTACCCACTTTCTCAATAAAAATTGTCATCCTCAGATACATGAAGATGTTGCCCACTTTCAATCCCACTATTCCACTCTCTAAAAACCACCTCCCTAAAAAATATTATATTTACTAATTGCTCATGGTCAAATATTTTTATCAAGTTTCCACAAAAAATTCGCACAAAGCATCAATTCGATCTCACAATTCAGATTTTTCAATCAATTTAATTTTTAACCTAAATAAAATAAATAAAAATAAAGTATATTCCCTTAGTAAACTTCGTCATCATTAAGACCATAAAAATTATGCTTAAAATAATAAAAAATTACTCAAAATCGATATGAATTGCCAAAATGAGACAAGTAACATAAATCTTCAAACTAAGGATGAAATCACTAACGTCGACAATCAAACAGGAGAATTAAATGATATAAATAAGTGCAAAATTGCAATTATCACATATCAATTCGGCCATTTGCCAGTTCGGTAGATTTTGGGCCATGTCAATTGTGAATTATGTCAATTACGAGTTTCGAGTGGAATTATGGCAAGTACTTATCTGGTTAAAGACGGGTTTGAGTTGTAACAGGTTGGGTGCAAATTGAGTTCGGTTAATCACATTGTCCGAGTTGTAACAAGTTTGGTGCAATTCGAGTTTAGTTAACCATATTGTCGGGTTAATCTCGAGTGTTAATTATGGGTCCTTTCGGGTGGGATTATGTTGAGTATATATCAAGTAAAAGACGGGTTCGAGTTATAATATGTCAAGTGCAAATCGAGTTCGGTTAACCACATTGTCGGGTTAATCTCGGATGTGGGTTGTTTTCGAGTCGGGTATCGGTCGATTGGGTTTAAAATAATTGGGTACATGTCGGGTTACGGGTCAACATTAGGTCGAGTTTCAGTCTATTACAGGTCACCGCACTTCAGGTCAACCAACGGGTCGGATACAGGTCGATTTCGGACGGTATTACCGGCCGGGTCTATTTTTTACAGCCCTACACTCCACCACCAACTCCCGAATACTCATCTTTGCTGCTATCTTACAGTAAGTAGCTGTAATTGTATGCTACTCTGATCTATGTTGCCTATTTGCAGTTGCATGTTCATGGGGAGAAATTCAACCAGCCAATCTTTCAGTGCAACAATATTTCAGGACATGTCGAACCAGTGAGTTAACAACTGATATATGGTATTACTGGTCATACTCGTTCTTGAACTGTCATTTTATTTAGAGCTTTTGACCGGCAGGTTGTTCCTGAAAGTGAGAATAGGGCTTTGTACTCAACCCACTCGTTCAAAATACTTTTCAAGGAAGGAGGCTGTGGCACGTTTATTCCATTGTTCTTCAACTTAATCAACTCTGTAAGACAGTATAATCAACATGCTGCACCTGCTCCCGAGCCTCGTGTTGATCCATTACGTGCAGCTCAAACTCCTGTAGATGAAATGATGAGACACGCGTAAGTATTTTATTCTCTTCTCATTTTTAGCCTTCGCGAAGATTTCCATATTCAATATCAATTATCAAATGCATGGCGAAGTCACAAAGCCGAGTTCTCACCGATGTAACTTTGGATGTTGGGTTAGTGAGGATTCGCCTTACTCTACCCCGGAATGGTTCTTTCTTGGAAGACACTAGTTAGTATGTTGTTCTAAAAAACGATGTTTACAAAACGGAAACTTAATTTATGCAGGTATGTTGATCCGAATGATCCAACCAAAATCTTCCTAGAGCAGCCTACACCAGAATCAAATCTCAGGCGGCGTACATACCATTCTCAAGGGGACAACGCCATGTAGATACTAGATACGAATCTGCTTGTATTTGTATCTCGAATGATGCTTCCCTGGCTGTCTATACCTGTTGCACTTTCTTTTTTTTTACGGTGTATGGAGTCTGAACTTTGATTTCACTCTATAAGTTATGCTCTATAATAATGTATTTGTATATACTATCGTATTAAACGCAAGGAATAACTTTTCTATCTCTTTAAATTTTTGTTACGACATTTAAAAAATTATATTTTTATTGCGTAAAGAATATTAGCCATTGATAGTTTTGCAGTTGTACCAACTCAAAAAGAATGAGTCAAAACTAAATAGAAGTGAATCCCATGAATGATGATCCTCTTACATCATATAGGACCTAAAACCTGTGTTTCTTTCACGTATCACTTGCTTACATTTTAGTCTTCTTGCCGTTAGAAAGCATGGAAGGTATGAATTTGTACATCATTCTTCTTTATAAACCCTCCTTTCCCTTTTTCAACATCTCCATCACCAAAATTTACACCACTTTTCTGTTTTTCGGTTCACTGGAGGGATAGGAAGAGAGGCAACGAGAATTGAAATAGGTTTATGCGTCAACTAAATGACTTTTAATGTTGAAAATGTCGGTTTCTCCGAGGAAAGTTCAAAGTCATCAACATTGATAAGATCGTGTTCGAGCCCTATTATACTTCGTATTCCTCCGCCTCCATGGCGAGCGTTTCAAACTCGACGAAGCTCATCCATGGTGAAGAGATTCTTTAAGGATTGTGAAGAAGATCCTTTCCTTGTAGCCATGAAAGAATGCACCAAAAAGAGCAATAACAATGTGGATGGTCCAAAGCAAAATGGGCTTAAGTCTTTGATTAAGAGGGGGAAAACTACATTTTCTTGTAAGAATGAATGTGATGTTAGAGAAGATGGTCTAGTGAGATTGTCTAAACTTCCCCCTCTTCTTCCTAGAAATGTTTCAGATCATTGACTAGAACTTTTACTAGACATTTTCATAATTTCTTAAAAGTATTTTAGCAGCACTCTTAATGTTGGATTTATTCAGTAATTGTGGTCATGCATTTTTCATTTTTAGTCTTATAATATCTCCTAATCTTTTTAGGTGTGTTTGATTTGGGGAAAATATTTCACCCGAAATTACATTGTTCATACAAATATAATTAAATTATTTTTCGAGAAATATTTTTATCATTATACATATTTTCTGAGAAATATTCACCCTTGACAAAAATTAAAGCTATATTTGTCAATCTACGGTAAAACTTTGTATAATAATATCACTAAAGCCATAAAAATATAAATTGAAGTTTTAAAATAAAATAATTTTGAAATGGCAACTTTAAAGTTTAGATCATTTACGAATTGCAACTTTAATATATTTTTTTTTAAATTGTCAAAACACAGAATCCTAACCACTTTATCTGATATTTCAACCACTAAAATGGTCAATATTCTGTGATTTGACCTGAACGCCGAAGACATTGATAGTTTAATTATTGTAACTCGCAAAAAAAAAACATTAAAAGTATAGTTCGCAAAAGATCCAAACTTTTAAGGATATCATTTAGAACACCATAAAAGTAGACTTGATAAGTTGGTATAAGCCCTTCATACTTCATGAAGGTCCTCTTGTGTTTCATTAAATGTTATACAAGAGCACTCAGGTAGCTCATTTAAGCACAAATTGGCAGTAAACATACTGGGAATAAACTCAACAGCTTCAAGCACTTGGCTATAATGCATATCAACTTCCGGTATCGTATAATCGAATGACATCTTGGATAGTGCAGAATGAAGAAACGGAAACAGAAAATACGGAAATAGCTTCCATATAAAGTAATAAATATCCTATTATATCAAAATTTAAATAAATTATTATTCAAAAATCGAAGTATTTGCCAAATCTTGAGAAGATCTTGATTGTTCGGACCATAAAAATTAGGCTTTGGAGTTGGGAACCAGGGAGAATATTAGTCTAGAGATGCTATAATGGCATCAACTACCTCTTGCGTAGTGCTGTTACCTCCGAGATCTGGTGTTCGATACTTGCCCTCGGCTATCACTCTTTTTACGGCAGTCTCCAATCGGTCAGCAAATGATGGAAACTGGACATGTCTTAACATCATTGCAGAAGAGAGTAAAAGAGCAACTGGGTTTGCTTTCTTTTCTTTCACGATTTCATAGCTCCCAACGTTTCCTGCTGAAGCACCTTGCTCGAATACAGCGTTTTCTGCTCCCACATTGCCTTCGGATACAAACAGTAAAATAAAATGAGGCCTCAGTTTAGCTATACATTCAAGTGGATCCAGTGTCACACATGATTTGCTAATCTCCTCATGCATCGTGAATCAAAAAAAGTAAATAATGGTTGGTTTTGGACTATAATTTGGATCATTTTAAGTGAATTGCAAATATAATAAGCGAATTATGTAACACTGAGTGGAACTAAAATACCAACTCTTGTGTTTCAATAAAGCACTGTTTTTGCATCAACTACTTCAATTCTGTTAGCACTAAAACCAGTAACATTACTATTCTCTTTCAGAGTTTCAGTACATCACATACATGCACTTCAGAAGAATGGTTATGTGTGGAGGAGAAACACCAACAAATACAACCAGTGATCACATAAACTTGAACAAATCTCTATTGTCAATAGTCAAAACTAAATAGATACAATTAGGGTCCAAAAATAGATCCTTAGGGTCCAAAAATAGATGGACCCAGACCCTTAAAATTAGGGTCGGGTAGGGTCTAGACCCTTAGGGTCCAAGACCCATGACCATCCCAAGATACAAACGACCCGTTTGGTTAGTGGTATTAAATGGTGGTAATGGGAATGATTTATAATGTAAAATTTTATTTAAAGTTCCCTGTCATTCCCATGGTGATGAAACTTTGATCACAAAAGTTTTTTTGTTTACAAATTTCCGTTACCACCTAAAACCACCACCCCCAACGGTAATGCATTGGAACGAATTTTATGAAGAAAATGAAATGTTTGAAGTTAGACAAACATGGCCATCAAGGTAGGAGAGAGATTTTTCAACCAAAATTACACTAGTTTTCATTTCCATTGCCACAGTTTATTGCCACGGGCCAAAAAGGTACTATAGACTATAGAGAACATGGTTTGTACAAAATTAAGGCCCAGTGTAGAATGGCAAAGAGAACTGTTACCAAACTAAAAGAGGTTCGTTTGTGACAGGAAAGGTAAGTGCATTCGACAGAATTGAAAAGCAGAATTTTATTCGTGGCTATATTGCTTAAAGAGCTACAATAATTCAGCAGTTTACTGCCATTTTATATGTCTTTGAAAATTAAATTCTAAATGAAAAAGTTTACCTCCAGGCATTACTCCTGTACCACCAGCTATACCAGCAGCAGTATTTGCCACGAGATTTCCATATAGATTTGGTGTCACCTACAAAATCAAGAGGTGCAAACTAGTCAATGTAATATCCATGATTATTCAACAACATAAACAGTTGCATATACATTACAAAAAATCGCTTTTCGATTTGCGATTCGCTCAAAATGGCACAAATGACCAATACCAACCATAATACGCTTTTTACGATTCGCAATATGCAAGGAGATCAATGAATCATGTGACACTGGCTACAAATTAACAAGATCAAACTTTGACCATGAGAAAACAGTTTAATGCATGCTTATCCGCTTTTGAAAAATAGCATAGTTCTGGCATAGTGCATATATATTATGTGGTATTCAAAATGGTCATGATTGTGGTCCTGAAAAAGTGATGCGGTAACGAGACCGTCAAATATCATCCAAAATCATGAGATGCATAAACACACCAAAAACGCTCGAGCAAAGGAACAAGCCAAAAGGGCATCTTCATCTTTTTTTCGCTTTTATGGAATAATTTACCAAACAGGAGTAACTTGAGAGGAACAAAAGTAAATAAACTTCTAGGAGATAGTTGGGGTCAGTTCTCCTGCATCACATGACTTACTAGTGTAGACAGTAAATCACTTACCATGACATCAAACTGTTCAGGCTTAGATACAAGCTGCATGCAACAATTGTCCACAATGATCTCATTATACTTGATGCCAGGATATTTCTTAGCAACTTCTCTACAAGACTCCAAGAAAAGACCATCTGCAAGCTTCATGATGTTGGCTTTGTGTACAGCAGTCACTGTCTTTCTGTTATTGAGGTAAGCATATTCAAATGCATATTTTGCAATACGCTCTGAGCAAAACTTTGTTATCACCTGGAAAAAAGGTGAAGTGAGTTCAAACATTGCCAAACCATGCAGTGATACAGATCAGGTTACATACGAAAGAAGATATTTTAAGGCTCAAAAACCTTCAAATGTAGAAATAAATTACAAGAACCATCACTCCAAATATGACATTTATGCAGCCAAGCATTAAAAGATTCTGGAAAAAAAAAAAAAAGAGATCCCCCTTTTGAAACTATTGTCGACCTTGAAATGGAAAAATAAACACATTTAGCTAAATAACGACGCCAAAGCCTCAATATGATAATATGCTTAATTGCAGTTTCATAATTTCAGGGTCAGTTAGATTAATTTTTCCATAATCAAGGATATCAGAAGTTTGACTTTCTCTCGTTAATAAATGCAATTTTGATTATGACACTATTCATATGGTAACTTTGACCAATGTTATCCAAGTGTTGGTGTCCCTTTTGTGCAAGATTAGTCCACGAGTCAAACTCGTTAATGCTTGAAATTTTAGACATGGCAATCGTCCGAAATTATGAACAAAAGGCTAAAATGGGTGACTATAAAAGAAAATTGAAGAACAAGATCTACGGAGCAGGAAGGATTTTGAAGTCATTAAACCAAATTAGAAAATAAACAGAGAACAAATATTAATGGTAGGTAAGTACCTAGAACACACGGTAGAGGTCTGGGAAGCATGGTTACCAATGGCTACAACTAGGCAATGGTATGCAGGTGATAACACAACATATACTTATGGTGATAGCCTGATAAGTTTGATATACTACAACCAGTAAGAGTAGGATAGAACTGAATATATCTATATTAGATATATTAATTGTTTTTCTAAATGAAAACCAAAAAAAAAAAAAAAAAAAAAATTGAAGTCCCTCTAGCCCTCTGAACTGGCTAACTATTCTCACCGGATCACACCCCACTTTGTAGTTTACAAGCATACTACAAATCAAGTTCACCTTCTAAGAAAAGGTCAATATCTCAAATTATCAATGGTCTTAGGTGAATGATGACTCTCACAATATCTCAACCTCATCTAATTCAAAGTAAAATGCTTGATACAAATCAAGTCCAACCTCCAAAAAAGCTCCATATCTCAATGTTCATATGTCACAACTCCAGGTGAACAATGACTAATAGTCTAAGGCAAGAGACAAACTTGTCAAGTCATTGGATTTGTGGCCTTAAACTACAGCACATCTCACATATCACCTACAGGTATGCAATGAACATTACATCTAATAATCCATGATACATTGATACAACTGTAGAAATGACTAGGGCTATTCCGATGCATTTAGGAGAAATGACTAGTCCTCTCAACCACTCCACTTTTGATTTTATTCTTTCATTTCAATCTCATACAGTGTCGTCCAAAAACCACCCTTAGCATAAGACAGTAATTTAACAAAATTGTTGCCCATAGAATGACACCAACTTCTCTCATTTCAACCTCATACAGTGTCGTCCAAAAACCACCCTTAGCATAAGACAGTAACTGTAGCAACCTTCAATAATCAGAGGAAGTATGAGGCTTGGACACAAACTCGTGTATGATACGAGTAACCAAGTCCTTGTCACATAAATGTGCATAACATATGCCATAAAATTAGTGCTTCAGAAGATAGAAATAGAATTAATCTCCCTCAATCAACTGTAGGTTTTCTCATATTAAAGCTAAAGGATTCACAATCAAACATGCACTGAGTCCCCAGAAACCCCTTCCCCTCTAAAAAAGGAAAAGGTACGCATCCACTTATAGAGATGCGAAGAATCATTCCATATGTAATACATATTTGCTCGCTCCCTCAAGGTATGCATCTACTTCTAAAGATGCAAAGAATCATTCCATATGTAATATTACATTTGCTCCCTCCCTCATCGGCTCCAATATATACTGTGGTCATCTCCACCTTTGATTTATTCTTACATGTTGTTCAAAATCCTATACATAACAAAGAAATTAACACAAACTATTGGGGATGAATCAACGTCAACTTTTCCCATGACACACCAAAAACCAACCAAACAGACATCGGCTGCAGCGTTAGAACATCCAAAGACAACTTACATTCCTAATAGAACAAGCACTTGCCACCTCAAGCTTTAGCCATTATATTTCTACTTGAATGTAGAAGTTTGCAGTTGCATCCTCCAAAGGAACAAAAAGCAGTTCTGTTTCCATCAATGATAAAGTTTATGAAAATAAACTTTCATACACTAGCAATTCAAAACCATTACATAACCAATCAATCTACTTCAAATCATATCTATGATCACAAAAAATTCAAGATGGGCTTCAAATTCAGCAATTCATCATAATGAATCCAAAAAAAAACATAGACAGGCGACTAATTCCTCATTCAATCATTCTATCAAATGAAACAACATTAAAATGGTGTTCTCCTACTCCAAATAAAAACTACACTTCCAAGTTCCAACAAGACGGTCCAACGAACTCATCATCAATCTTCAACACAATAACAAATACTAGTAGCAATCAACTGTTATATCTTAATAATTCAGCATAATTTCATAATTCAACAAATTAAACCATATTCGTAATTCAATCCTAAGAACTCAAAAGTCAATATAAACAAAAAAAACTCAATTGCCCAGTAAATATCAAAACACAGATCATAATAACAATTAATAAACCTACTAATCAACACCTAACAAAGATTCCGCAAAAAAAATAACAAAAAGAAACCCACTAATCAACACCCAACAAAGATTCAAAAAATCATCAAAATGAAATTACCTTAAGACTCTCAACGACGCCAGGAACAACCTCATGTTCAAGTCCAGAATACTCCCCTTCAGTATTCTCTCTAATTACAACAATATCAACATTCTGATGTCTGGTTGGTAACCCTTTAAGATTAAAACAATCGACCAAAGAAGCATACAAATCAAGCTCTTTTCTCAATTGTACATTCAAAGAACTGACACCACCACCCACGGGAGTAGCTAAACCACCTTTCAAACAAATCTTATTCCTCTTAATTGAGTCCAAAACTTCTTCTGGAATCTTCTTCATGTTTCCATGTACTTCATGCTTCTCAAAATAAACTGGGGCGTGCATAGCTTCCATGATTTGTTCAACTGCGCCTGTTACCAAAGGTCCGATACCGTCACCCGGAATTAAGGTGACTTTTCGGGGGGCTCCATCTCCGGGTCGGGGCATGTAGGTGACGGATCTTGAACATAGAAGCCATGGATTAGTGGGGTTTTGGCCTGGAGAGGTTTTAATGAGGTGCTTTATAAGGGATGGAGTGGATCTCCGAGCCATGGAAGGAGGAAGAAGACAGAAAAGAAGAGAAAGTAGCAGTTTTTCGGATGGCGAAAAGTTTGACTGTAATAGAATTAGACTATTAACTCTAGACGAGGTCCTTTCTTTGTAAGTCCTAATTGAAGACGAGTTTATTTGAATCATCGGATTAATTTCGGATTAAATGTTTCGGATCGATTTAAAATTGGATCTTATGTTTATATTGATTTTTACATTATTTTAATTTTATTTTGAAGTCGGTTTTAGTTTCATGATCAGGTAACGGTCATTGGATTTGTTTTGAATAGCTCTTGTATTGGAATTTCTATTTTTTTTTAAATTACATGATCATGACCCATAACGGATAGTTGATTGATTGAAATGACTGAATGAAACATTTGATTTTATGAACGAATTTAATCTGGTGATTTTAAATACATTGATGAAAGCGAATTATATAAATTGGTTGATTCATAATATAAGTTGTTTCAACAAGAAGGATTTCTAAATATTTAACATTTTTATAGACAAACTTATAAGTACTAGGAGTAATTGATTAATTTATATTCTCTCCATCCTATAATTTTTCTTGTATTTCAAGACATAAAAATTCATAAAATTTGGTACAATTATAGTTATAACTATATCCATACTCTTTAATTCTCACTCAAGCATTTAGTTATCTTTTTATTGTATCCACATGTTTTACTTTCTTTTAGCTCACTACATAGAGTACACTTTTTTGCCATGGCCCTAAAAAACACTCGCTTTATATTTTATATTGAGAGTATTTGTGATGGAGTGTGTTGTATTGAGATAGCTCAAATATACTCCATATAAGCTTGTCAAACAGAATCCATACAACCAATAAAAATATACCAACATGATACCAAAAATATACAGTATGATCTATCTGCTATCGTCTTCTAAGTATTCTAACCTTTCAAACCCGATATAGCTTCTGTGAGCGAGATTCAGTATGCATGATGATAATATTGAAAATAAAAAGAAAATGGAATCACCAAAGATTTAGGATCATAATGCAAGAAAATACAGCTCCACAAGAGAATATTAACAATACCACTGATTTGCATTCCAAAACTTACAACAAAAATATATTTACACACTATTACATAAAGTTACAACAAAGTACAGGATACACAGCAATCCTACATAGTAACATCCGGGGAGTCGTCACTTGCCTTGACAAATCGACCCTTCACACGTTGTCGGTTATCAGCTCTAGCCTTCCTCGATTCATATCGAATGTGTTTTTCGTATCTGTTTGAGATTAATGAAAAATTGTAGTCATTAAACGAGGTAATGAGAATGAAAATGAATCACATAATTTACGAGATATAATTGCCTTCGAGTTTTCTTCTTTTCCTTGTAACGCTGCATAGCTTTTCCTCGGTTTTCTGCTAGCTGTTCCATGTCGACTTGACTCAACGGGTTTCTCCAGTAAGGCCATTCCATTACCTGGAAATTTTGTTCGGTGTCAATGGTCTCGGGTTTTACTGATTTATCATCAAGTGTGTTTCCTACATAAGGGACTACGCTGCAGTTGTCTACTGTCACAAATACTTCATCGCCTAATGTAGGATGTTCGGTATCCTGCAGATTATACACAAACGAGTATATGAAGATACGAACAGTTAAGAATCGGTAATGATAATACAAGATTTACAAACGAGATGAAACGACATATATTAAGTACGAAGGCACGTTCTGGTACAACGTGAAGCGACCTGGTATTGTTCGACTAAGGTTTGCAAAAATCAAAAAAAGGACAGTTAAAAGTACCCATCTTGTTCACAAGGCCACCTTTTGTGTACTAGGCACTAGGGATTTCAGGTCTAGGAGGGGGCGGGAAGCTGGAACGGGGAAGACCAAAACACAATTTATCTAACCCATGTCCAAGGATTAAGGACACGGGATTATAGAATTCTCGATGACAAGTGGTTTTTGAAAGCTCTAGAGTAAAACTCAAGATAAACTTTGTATTCACCGTCTACTTCTTTATGTGAAGTTCAGAAGACACAACACACATGAAAATACTATGAGGGTGTTTGGCAAACGACTGATAGCTAATTACAGTGGTTAATTTCACCAGCTAATTTTATAGACGGGTTTGACCAGTTGTTTTGAACAAGTTGCTCATTAACCTGCTGCTATGAGCAGCTTGTTCAAAACAGCTTATTTATAACAATAAGTTGATTCAATCAGCTAATTTACCAAACATTAGCATTGGCTGGTTCAACCACCAACCCTTTAATTGAATCAAAATAAGTTAAAATTGCTCAATAAGCTATTTTGCCAAACACCCTCTATAACAGCTCGAGTAAATAATATCCTGACTGAAAAGACCAGAAACTCTGGTAACACAATGCAGATTGTAATCAGATCTACTCACATCTCTTAACTGGGAACCTTTGAGAACTTTCGACTGCATCTCACACACATTTTCTGGTACCCCAGTTGACGTACATGCGGGTTCTTCAAGATCAAATGGTTTTCCCCACTGATTATCCCATGCCTAAGTCACAAAATAAAGAGTAGCATTAGCAAGTGTACTCATATTTCAGTGGTCATTCAAGAACATTATAACTTGATGTTTACTATGCATCTATTCAGACCTCTCTAATTAGATTGCTCCATTACACACATCATTTCACTTCAAGAACTCGTGTTGGATCCTAAACAGTTGGACCCACGTATGCAAATTACACTTGGATGCATACTCGTATCTGACACGAGTAACTAAGTGTAAGTAACATAGCTACTAAACAGAGTGTGTAGCACGGCATGAAACAATAACCCATTATTTGTGACTCACCTAGGCTCCCACCCAGGCGAGATTTGTAGAGATCGGATGTATGCTACCTTACCCTTGAAAAAAATGTTTCTGACTAACTTTCGATAGCAAAGGTCATTTGGAACTTCACATTAATAAGAAATGCACATGACTTAACGAGCCATGAGTTATTATCATATAAAAAGTGTGTTGTTGAACATGTAAATGGAACAAAAATAGTAACAAAACTTGTCTACTTTCACTTCAATGTGGGAGGTGTCCTATATTGTTGACAAAAAAGATAATTGAACCCACATTAGGCCAAATAAGAAGATGCAAAGATTTGATGTATGCAAGATTTCAGTATGATTGAAAAAGGGCTTAGAATATAGCTAACAGAAAATTAGTGTTAAAACAGATGTCATCATCAAAGAAGTAGACCAGCATAACTCATTTCTACACTCTTAATCTTTATCAGCATCTACTCATCATAATCATCTTCAACCACCCATGATTAAAAAACCATAACCATCACTTTCGTCGTTAAAGGCAACAAGACTTTTTTGCTCCATGATTATATATGTGCTTACGGGGTCAGAAAGAGCCAATAGTCCTCAATTCCTCACGAATACTTGAACAAACTATGCATTTTTGGAACACAACAAGGAGATATTGCAAAGATCTTGCTAACTAATCTCATTCGATTGCCAACCAAAACGAAAATATAGGTAACGATTGATGCCCATGAATTATTCCCCTATTAGCACACCCATTAGAACTCAACGCTCACAAATAAGTAATTGCTTTAACTCATAGCAGCAAGTTCAGGTTGAACAAGTGAAAAATCTCAAAATATCCACTTTCCATAACATATCCCTTCAAGTTTCAAGTGCTATAAACTAATTATCCCCGCATAAACAATCATATAAAGAGCCATGTACAAACTATCCTAACAGAAAAATACTCTTCAACCATTGATAATCTTTCAAACAAAAGACATTGCAAACAAAAATTGATCTCTTAGTCATTGAGGCCTAGTTTAAGTTGAATACCCTAGATTTTAGCTTGTTTCAAACAAACACTTTAAGGCTATAAATCATGACCATATCATCATCATCAACCCAATATCCCGTCTGTAAACTGGGTCTAAGTGAGGGAAGGTACAGACTCCATTCCGTACTCCTTTCAAAGAGAGCACTACAGAGGAATGCCGTCAATAATCATATCCACAAATATCACCAAAATTAACAACCACCACTTTCCATCACGAATCATGCAAGCATCCATCTTCCATCATGAATCTAGGCCCGGGCCTGCCAGACCATAACTAGATCATTCGATTAAAATTTCTATTAATATTAAATTGGTAAAAATAACACATATAGAGATAACTATTCAGCACACTATATACTAAAATTTTAGATATTAACTTCCTTTGCATACAAGATAAACTTAAAGTATGCAACATCATTTAGCATCATTATAAAAGTATATTATTATAAATCTTCACTATTACCATAGAGAAGTTTGATCTAAGATCATAACAAACCATCGATAGAAAGTATAGAACCAACCAATATTATAATACTCCAAATATGAGCTAACTTTATAAGTAAGAGACATTGAAAAACCCAAAAAAAATTATAAATAAATCCAAAAAGGTTAGTTGTACTTATAATAATAAAAAAATTAGGCACAGTTAATTGTATGAAAATCAAATAATAAAATAATCGACCTGAGTTGCTTGATAATCAGGGTCAAAACCCCACAAAAATTCTCCATCTTCAACAAAATCAGTATCCCCTTCCTTCATCAACAAAGAAGTAAAAGGGGTATTTTGCAACAATAACTCAGACCCATCAACCGCATCAAGACTGGGAGTACCCGGCCCAAACTCAGCACTATTTTCACCTTCCTCTAAATCCCATTTACTCAAGTTCACCAACTGTTGATAAACACCCACTTTTTCATCATCACCCAAAGACGGCACTACCAAATCAGTAATCCCCCAAATGGGTGCCAGCTGAGAAGCAGATGGGCATCCATCAATGACGGATTTGGAATCAGAATTCGGATCGGAAAGTTTGTAAGTAGGGATCCGAAAATGCTTAAGAGAAAGAGAGTTAGCAGAGTGAATTTCTCTATCACATAGTAGACAGAGATTAGCAGAATCAGCTTCACAGTATAAAACGGCAGCGTTTTTGTTGCAGAAATCACAATCTGGGTTCATAATTTAGATTATAGAGAACGAAAGGGTTGTGAAATTTGAAGGGATTGAAGATGAAGAAGATGAAAATGGAAGAATTGGACAGGAAATGGAGTAATGCAGAATGCATATAATAAGCATGGGCCAGTTCAAGACAGGAGAGGAGACGTGACATTTGGGGAGAAAGAAAATGAAATTAAAAAGGGTTTGGTTTTGGGTTGCTTAAATTCAAATAACGTTAAAAAAAGTCAAACTAATATAATAAAAGTATTAAACAAGTAATTGAAATAATTGTGATAAAGATAGAATAAGAGTAAATTAAAAAAATGAATAAAAAAAGAGGTTAATGTCCCTTATTTGGAGGTAAATAATTTTCTCACCATTTCCTAGGATAAATTTATAACCCAAAATAAGGAAACTAATTATTATTTTTCCTATTAATCATTATCTTCTAATTAATTCCTCACCTCTACAACAATCAATTTCTAATTATTTATCTAAATAAATTTTATTTTTCTAGTTTAATTTTTATTTACACCTTTAAATATGAACCCAATTGCTTTATTTTAAATTATTAGCACTTTTTGCCGATGGGGCATAAAAAGTGCATTAAAAATTGGATATATCTTCTAATCTTTGGGATGCTTGACTGTCCACTATTCATTCTTTCATTCCTCTAATCTCTCATTTTGGGTGAGAGATAATTCCAAATTCCAAATGTCACAATCCCACTAGATTATCCATATCTACCTTCATGAGAAGATATTTTCAATTACTATCTTCTCTTTCCTTTTAATGTTTCCATTTGACACCTGTGTTTGGTTTACAACTTTTTACTTTATTTTTTGAATGATTTTTAATTTTTAGCTTGTTAGTTGATTAAACGGTCAGAAAAAATATTTAGAATATAACTTTTAAGTCAACTGAAATTTGAAAAGCTACTCTAATTAATTTGTTCAATTAGCTTAAAAGTCAACAAAGCATAAAAAAACAAACACCACCTATTTATAAGTGTTTCAATTGATCTTTCATAAAGAATTTTCTATTTTAATCCTATAATTTTTGTTATATTTAATCATAATTAGTAGACATTAAAAATTAACAAATTTTATATTTGTGGTCCTTATATGTTACCAACATAATCAATACAAAAATATCCTCAGACAAAGTCCACTTAGATGGGTTAACTGATCATCAGTCAAATGTTCGACTAAACGCCCATGAACCACATGACTACCCAATATAATCCCTGAAAACTACTCATCTATTAGAAATCAACACCTATTACAAAAATAATTACTCACTTATCATAAATCACCCATTGAAAACCTTCCTAATAATTGCATTCTAAAAAAGCTATTAGGAAAAGTATAAATAGCTCATCTCATCAACATGTAAATAAGAGCCCAACAACATCTGTTTAAATTTAACTTCAACTTTCCTTTCATATTATTTATGGTTTAACTTAAGCATTGAAAGGGCTTTTAGGAAATCATCCAAAGACAATGACGTAGTAGTCAATCATAAACCAAAATTAGGGCATGTGGATATCTTCTTATGAGTTATGACAGTGGCATGTTGTCGTAAAGACTATGAATAACCATGAAAGGTAAAAGTATACCGTATAATAAACCTCTCAAATATAGGGCATGTGGTTGTTCTTACTTCTTATATGATTGTTCCATAGTATAATAAAGATCGTAAAAGTACGAATCAAAAAACGCAAATGTAAGTACTCTCCTTGTCCTTGAGAATTTGCGAACATTTTTATTTTGGTTCGTCATTTTACTTTGCAACATTAAAAATTCGTATTTAGGCATCTTCTACCATTTTTTTCACATTTATTTTTATGGTCACAATTTAGTTGTTTTCATTATTTTCTTAATAACTGTGTAATAACGTGATGTAAAAAACATTTAAAAATATCTAATACTTTGTCAAAGAATTATCTAAGAATCAAGTCTAAATACTTTTTTAAGAATATAACTTAGATCCAATTAAAACAAAGAAACATACCCTGAAAATTAAACATGGACAATCCCAACTATAAGGGGTGTTTGCTAAAAAATCACCAAGGTAACCTTTTACCTATATAACAAGTTATTTTGTATTAAAAAAAAGTAAAATTACAAAATTAAATTATAAAAAATAAAAAAATTTTGAAAATTAAAAAGAGAAATCAAGTAATTTTTTTTTTTAACTTTTAGTTTTTAATATATATATTTTTGTAATAATTGACCTGTAACAATCGATCACCATTTGAATAACAATATTCTTAAGTAAGTGACCCTAAAATTGAGATAATTTATAGTTAATAAAAAAATTAAAATTATTATGAAAAAGTCAATAAAAAATTAAATTATCAATAAAAGATAATTTTTCCTTAAAACAACACATGATTCTCAAAACTAGGAGGCTTATCTATGGAGCACAAGCACATTAGACCGATGACCAGAATGACTAATGAGTTCGATTAAAAACAGATCCATTGATGTTCAATTGGTGTACTGAACCCGAGACATAGAAAACCAACTCAGGAATACTCCGCAAACCGCAGCTACATCAATGGCGGATCGACTTCTCCATGCTTTACTCTTCATCTCTTTTTCTCTTCTCCTCTTCATCTCATCTGCAGTCGCATCCTCCGACGCTCCATTTATAGTCGCACACAAGAAAGCAACTTTGAAGCGTCTCAAATCTGGTGCTGAACGTGTTCTTGTCAACATCGACATTTACAACGAAGGATCTGCGTAATCATCTTTATCTTCCACTCCTTCCTCTCCCTTTTGGATCTAGATTTATTTGATTGTGTTTCAGTTTATTGTTCTTCCGTCAATCTTTGCTCTTCCTTGTTTTAAATGTTCATGATTTGATGTATGTTATTGTTTTAAATTTTGGCCTTGGAAGGGGATGCTTTTCACTCATGCTCTTTTTTTTTTTTTTTTTTTTTTTTTTTTGTGTGTGTGTGTGTGTGTGTGTGTATGTGTGTGTGTTAGGTTTTAATAGGAATTTGAATTTGAATATTTTAGAATGAACTATTATCAAACTATGAACTGAAGTTTTCTGTCTGCGATTTGAATTTTTTGGTTGAGTGTAACTGATAATGTGTTTTTACAGCTTCGTTGTGCATTATGTTTAGAAAGGGTGATAGAGGGAGTAGCGTAGGACTAATCCTAGATCTTTTGTTTATAATTTACTGCTTGAATTGTCAAGTTATTACAGTTCTGATATAGATTCTTATGAAGATTGGGGGAATACTAGGGTTGAAGTGAACATACAAACAACAAACACAACAACCAAAACCTCTTCAACAAGAATAACACAGCACACAATTATGAGGAACTTTGTTACCTTTCTTTAACCAACACAAGCTTTTATATTAATGTATTATGTATTCAACAACTACATAAGTAGAACCATGATAAGATTAGCTCACTTTTAGCTCTCAATAGCTCTTTATGTGGATCATTGAATCTCTTCTCTAAAGAATTGAAAACTATTCTGTTAGTTACCACAAAACCCCTTGAAGATTGAATTGTTTCTTTCTCTTGGTGGCTCTTCCTTTTTGCACACTCTCTAGAGTTTATCTTGGAGGTAACACATACCGATGTACTCTCCATTTGGCCCTTTTCAAGCCCCTTGGAACACTAGGTTTTCAACAAAATTCATCTTCAGATTTTGCGCGGACACATGTGCTCTGTCCGAGCAATAAGTTCAGGGAGCAAGGAAGAAGCATCAAACACAAACTAGATTGTGCACCATAGTGTTGGCATGCTTATCAAAGAACAAATCAGTTCACAACTTCTTCCTCATTATTCTGATTTCTTATCTTGGGCACCAAGCCTACTCATCCTTGATTTGACTCTTGATTCAACGATCTCCCCCTAGAGACTGAATTACCTCTTTTCGTAACCAATCACCTTTCATGGTGGTGATGCTCCAACAACATCCCTTGAATGTCACCCTCCTTGGTGACTAGAGTTTCATATTGTTCTCATTGTCGTGCTTGATTTCTTTTTAATTGCAGCACATAATTATTATTGCTCTTTGCAATCTTCTTTGATTGCTTCTCATAAGTAGGCATTGTGGCTTAGACCCAGTAGCAACCAGTGGTGCCAAAGTACTAAATCTCAAGCTTCATAACTTATTGTAAAGGTCAAGCATAACTGCAGATGATTAAGGAACTAATGCTGTTGATTTTGCTTGTGGTTCACCATTATTCTTATAGGGCTTTTTGTAGTTGTCATTATCCTCAATCTTCTGATCTAATACTTGAGCATGTTGAATTCTTCTAGCATTTCACTTGCTTGTGAGGATTATCTGAATTTGATTTTATATTGTTTGTCACTTGTTTTCTTTACTTGATAGTTCTTAACCTCTATTTTGTGCTGTGCAGTAGTGTAATAGCTTATTGCCCATTAGTGTGATTGTCTTTCTTCTAGATTAGATTATCATCAATGACACTTATGTTTTGTATGCTTTTAGGGCGGCATATGATGTAAGCTTGAGTGATGATAGTTGGCCTGCAGATGCTTTTGATGTCACCGATGGAAAAACGTCATCTTCATGGGAAAGGCTTGACGTGTTAGTTGTCTATTAAAACTTCTGAAAATTTGTAAAGTTAATACACTTTATGAACTGTATAGTTAATATGATCGATCCCTTTGATTGGTTTCCAGTGGTGCCCTTGTTTCGCTCTCTTTTGAGTTGGAAGCCAAAGTGAAAGGGAAGTTCCAAGGTGCTCCGGCTGTTGTCAAATATCGTGTTCCAACTAAAGCTGCTCTTCAGGTTTGACTGTTATACTTTGATAATTGAGAAACTCGTCCTTTATTATACTAATTAAAACCTTCTTTCATTAAAACAAGACGGATTTAATTTCAATGTGACTTAGGAGCAAAATGTCTCACCTGGTCTAAATTATCCTTGGCAATTTGCCACATACACGTATGCCACACGTGTCAATATTACTTGTCATAAGATGTTAATGTGGGTTATGTTCAACTGAGTAGCTTTGATATGATACCTATTTATAACCTCCAAAATATCTCTTCCTCTTGAAGATTAAAGATGAGCTGGCTTGTAAATTTTACTCGAGAAGAAGTTGCTGCATTGGAATATTGTGCTTCTTCAACATAACCCTATGAATAAGGGTATATACAGTTTTGTTGGGGAAAATTGTATATATCTAATGCTATAAAAAATTAGTATGGGAAATTCCAAGTGGTAACCCTGAGGTTTTGGGTTTTCCACGTGGTAACCAAAGCTTTTAAAAAATACACGCGGTAATCCTAAGGTTTACCAACTTCTTCCACCGTGACTTTTTGCGCAGATTACGTTAGCAAACGTTAATTTTGAAGCTTAAAGGTTGTTGTACGCCTATTTATGCGACTCACATTTCAAATTCTATCAGTTTCAACCTTTTCCCCTAAAAAATAAATCCTAACTCTACTATATTTCATCCAAATCACATTTTTTTCCCGAAATTAGGGTTATGTGATTTGGATAAAAGATGGTAGAGTTAGAGTTTATGTTTTGGTTGAAAAGGTTGAAACTGATAGAATTTGAAATGGTGAGTCGCATAAATAGGCGTACAACAGCCTTTAAGCTTCGAAATTAACGTTTGCTAACGTTTTCTGTGCAAAAAGATCTCGGTGGAAGAAGCTGGTAAATTTCAGGGTTAGGTTACCATGTGGATTTTTAAAAGTTTTGGTTACGACGTGGAAAACCCAAAACCTTAGGGTTACCACGTGGAATTTCCCAATTAGTGTATAGACTATAGTCAAACTTTCAAATGATTTTCCCTTTTGGGGAATTTTAAATCGGGTGCACCATGTTCACACTACAACTACCCGCATTCGGAGCTTAGACTCCTCTTTTCTATTCACCTGGACAAATCAAATTGTGCACTTAGAAAAAGGAATAACTATATTTGTCCCGTCCTTCATGGTTGGACAGAATGCATGTGAGTGAACACTTTGTCTTGTATTGGGGAGACATTTGATGGTTTAGAAGACAACTAATCACTCACAATCACAATGTTCAATTCATCCATAATAGGTTTAGTAGCAAAACAAAGACACTAGAAAGAGCACTAGTTTGTTAGCTCATAGCTGATACAGTGTTTGATTGTTCAAGAATTAAGTGCACTACTTTGATTGTACTGTGTAGGAAGCATTTTCCACACCATTATTTCCTTTGGATATCCTTGAGGACAGGCCTCCGGACGCTAAGTTTGATTGGGTGAGTGTCTTTACACACATTCATTCGATTCCCTAAAATGATTATTTATTTTGTTACTGATGATTGTTTATTTCCATTGTGTTGATGAAAAATGATCGGCTTCTTCATCTTTCAGGTTAAGGTAAGGAGTTCATTACCAGTTACCACGGTTTTTGTATTATTGTTTATTTAAGTGAAACTCATACATTTTTTTACTGTTATTTGCAGAAATTACTGGCTACATATGGTTCTTTAGTCTCAGTTATTTCCATAGTTGCTCTTTTTGTGTACCTTGTTGCGAGTCCTTCAAGTGTTGCCAAAGCAAACAAGAAAAAGCGTTAGTTTCTGCTCAACAGACAACAGAACGGCTTCTTTTGCAGCTTGCCTTTTGCAGTTTCACGAGTTCATAGTTAAAAAGTCTGCTAATGAGAATCAAGGACTGAAGACACTTGTAATTGATACTTGAAAGGTAGGCAGATAGTGTTGTAGACTTGTAGTTTGGTTCATTTGCTCTTTTATAGTGCTATACTTTTCACGGCAGAAATGGTGTTGAAGACGAGTTTGAGTTATTTATTAATGTGAAGTACGTTTTTGTTATTGACAGTAACCTTTTGTAGTCCTTCTCTTTATGCTCCTTTCTTAATGCATAAAGGTTCTCTCATTGTTACCAATCACGATTTTCACGCATATGGGACGTATTTTCCAATACTATTCGGCCAATTTCTTCAAAATTTAGTTTCCCTTATTTTGCTTGAACATCTGTAACCAGAAAATAAAGAACAAGAGTGGAGAAATACTTATACTTGTATATGGCAGGCCTTAAAGTTTTATGACATTGTGGATAATGTGTACTGGTGTTAGGCCAGGCTTAGTTTTCAAAAGATGATGAATGTTTTTGGCTGTAAAATGTTGCCTGATTCAGGGCATGTCTGAATTGATGAAGCTATAACATTATGGCTCAAAAGCGTATAAACATGCTAATTAGCCTTTCGTTTTATAACATTAGTGCAGAAATAAAAGATTGAAGAAAATTCATTTAAAATGTTGCCTAAAACACATTTGACACAATAGCAATGTCGAAGTCTCAATCCAATCTTATGCATTGAAAGTTGGTAATCAAAATCTAGTTCGTCAAATAAACATGTTACATGGCTTTTTTTGTCTTTTATAGGTTAGACCGGAGTTAGGTAAAAATCGAACTTAAGATCTTGCTTTGAAGAAGTGGTATTTGTTTCAACTACGACTAGATCTGACTCTCAGCTAGCATAACTAATAACTAAATATGTTGAAACATGTATTATATTGAATATACATCTGTTAATTTTTAATTTAGTGGAGCAAAGGGCGTGAATATCCCTAAACTCAAATCTTAATCTTCAGACTATGAACATTAAATTTTCACTAATTTTTATTTATTTTTTTATTATTTTAAGTCAAATAAAACTCAACTCTAATTTTACAATTTATCTTCAAATTCATTTTAAAAACTATTCATGACTATAATTAAACATGGTACACATCATTAATTAGTCTTTTATCAATACTATCCTTGAGACAAAACTAGGGATATTCCTACCCAAATACTTCATTAAATATTTGAATCAAGTCAAATGAGTAGAATTTTTGTTCTGCAAAGGGTGATTTTTTTATATTATTCACCTGTTAATATCAAATTTTTTTTATAAGGAAAAATTATCCATGATAATCCTATCTATTATTCATTTGCTGTGAATAATCTCTACTATTGATTATTTTTAAATAATTCAACCATTGTATATTATTTGCTGACAACACCCTTTTTCACATCTTAATCGATTATTATAACTACCTACCATCAAAGAGAGGTAGGGTTAGACCGACGAAGAAGCATAAGGGAGAAGAAGAAGTGAATGTAACGGGTAGTAAGTACATACAGTAGTCAGTTAAAATGTGAAAATGGGTCCAAATAATATACAAAGGTGGTCAAATGGGACTATATGTGTAAAAGAAAAGTGTAGAATTTTTAAATTTTTATAGGTGTAAAATGGAATTAGTAAGTGTAAAAGTGTAAAAAATTAAGTTTAATAAGAATAAATTGGTAAAGTTAACATACTCAAAATAAAAATGCAATAAAAAAATAAAACACTTAGGATAAATAACTGAAAATATAAAATTACACAATTTCACAATCCGATCATATAAATTTGGTTATGCCTATATCGTCGATTCCAAGTAGAATAGCAATCGATAGGTCATAACCGTCCCATCTCTAATTTTTTTCTCCAACACCAAACCTTCAGACTTCAACCTAACCCAACCCCCAGAAGGCCAAAACTGTACTATATGAGTTTAGGCGTATATAAATCGGATTGAATTCACAAAAATCAAGAACAAAAGAAGAGACAGATATATAGAAAGAGAATAATACATCAAACTATCATGAGCTATCAGCCAGTTCCCCCAAATTCCTACCCACCTCCAGGTAATCTCAATTGTCGATTAATTTTTCTAATTTTCTTCTGTGTTTTTGGTTTAATTCTGTTTAATTGAGTTTAATATTGTCGTTGATGATGATGAATTAGGGTATGGTACACAATATCCAGCGCCTACAGCACCACCACCACCAGGGTATGATGGATACCCTCCACCTCAAGGGTATAGTGGATATCCTCCACCACAAGGGTATGGCGGATATGGTCAGCAGCAGCACCGACCTGATGGGTATCAGGGATACTTCAATGATGGGTACCCTCCACCTCCACCTCCACCTCCCCCTCCCCCTCAGCCTTACCCACCTACCCAGGTTTATCACTCTGGACACTACCATCATCAAGAGGATGGTTGTTTCTCTTTTTTGAAAGGATGGTATGATTTCAATTTCTCCGATGTTTGTTTAATTTAAAGTTTTCATGTATGACTTAGACTTTCATGTGGTGCATTTCATTAGATTTGCAAATTGGGTATATTGAGATTTGTTGCAATGATTGAATTTATTCTTGGGTGTTAAGTGAGATTTGAGTTGTTAGTGACTTAGAGTGATAAGTATGTGGATATGATTCAACAATATAATGTCAAAGCCTAATTATAAAAGATTATAGTGGACTACATGAACCATAATCAATCCTAATAGTCGTCCTCATGATTTCTCCTTCTCTATTCATTCTGATTATCTATCATCTCAACTCGTTGAACTCGTTGATTTAGGTTCCTCATATCATTCTCCACCCACTTTGGTCTTTCTCTCCCTCTTTTTAAATTCGTTTAATTTCTGATGGGTATGGTCTCTTATTCCTTTTCTCAAGGTATGTTGTATTTATTTATGCATTGATCATGTGGACTTTGAATTTGTTTCATTCTCAATATTTCTCAAGAATTGAGGCTTTATGTCAGTGTGGGTTGATTCAGTTATTTGCAAGGGAAAGATGGTGTCTTTCTTAGGTTCTATAACTAGATAATAAAGCCATTAGTAGAATAGTATTGGCAGTAAAGAATGGAAGAGGAAACTCGAAGAAGAGGTGACTAGGCGAGGTTAAGGGAATTCAATTGAACTTTAATGACTACAATTTCTATCTAATGTGGAACCTATGTTAGTTAGACTTGGGTACTGATGTTGGATACGGGTAAGTGTCCAAGTGTCGAATACGTTTAAATATTCAATTCTACACCTAAAATGAAATGTATAAATGCCATACCAATGTCCGAAGATCAAGGATTGGACACAGATACGTGAAGCAAAATGAATAATCCGAGACATAGTGTGGAACCCTTCAACTTTGAACTCAGGCCAAGAAACTTTTTCAAGTGTCATTTTCTTGGTGACTCTTAGGTAGCTAAACAAATGTAACATCCTCCTTGGTCATTTCTTCTATCTTGCCCTTTCCTCATCAGATATATTCCCTTTACACTATCCGTCTAGCTGGTGCAGTGTGGTGTAACTTTTTGTAAATTCTTATATGCTCAACCCATCAAACCCTTTTGCTTAATCACTCTCGATTTTTTGTCAGTAGAATCTATGAGTAAACACACTTTTTTGGGTGTGATTACTTATTACTTCATCTAACACTTTTTTAGTAGAACCTTACCCAAAGAGGCTTTCTCATGGTTGCTGCCAAATTTTCCAAGACTTCATTTAGATCTTACTTTTTTTTCTCACATAATGTTGCCAAACTGTGTAAAATTTTTAGTTGGTTTCATTACTGGAGAATAACTTCCGTCTTTTCTCGTAACATTGAAAAGAAGATTAAATCCACTATCAATGAGAAGAAAATACTCGAGGAATTGTTGTATTAAGCTGCAGCTGAAGTAGGTTTGGAGTAGCTGTGTTTTTTATGCTAGAACCCATAGTATATGTTGTAGCATCTGAGTGATGGCTATCAGTGTCAACTGCCATTTTTTTTGTAGAAGATGAAAAGGAAGAAATGCAAACTGAGATAGAAAATGGAAGACAAGGTTTGTATAAATTGCAGTAAAAGGTAGGATACTTGCAAAATTTGGAGAGGTTTGTATTCTCTTTCTATATTCTTTCTCTTCTTCAATTTGGCTATATTTCTTCTCATCAAAGTGGTCCTCTCATAATGCCCTTTCCTTTACTAAGTTATTTCTGTGTTTGTGCTTCTAATTTTAAGCAAAAGTATTCTGTAATTGAGATCTGTAGTTCAAAAACACAGTTTTACATGGTTTCACGGCTGCATCGGCCTATATTTTTGTTGTGATAAGGTCAAAGACATTTACAATATGTTCACGATACGGTGATTGTGCCTTATTTTTGCATTATGTTTAGAACCAGATAGTCATGAATTGATCGACTTCTCCTGATAAACCTTCTCAATATGTATTTTTCCCTTTGCTGCATTTTTTTCTTAAAATTTTGAAATGTCATAAAAAGGTCATATGGTGCAATCAACAGTCTGCCTGCCACCCTTTCTCGTTGTCATAAGAGGCTAATATAACATAGCATTATTACCAATCCCCCTTTCTCAATTGATTGCCATTGGACTGCATCTTATACTTTTGGGTCTCAGTTCTCATCTGTACATCGATAGGTATGAAGTTGTAGCGGAACTTCCTGGTAGTATTTATGATCAATTTAGGAAAATGCGTGCTTCTTAACTATCAAGATATGAAGGTTGATCTCATGACTATGGTGTATGACTGTGATAGATTATTTAAAATTATCCGAACTCATTGAGTCTTGTCTAAACTTTTTGGTTTTTATCCGAACTTATCATAAGACATTGGCCTTTATTATCTTGTCAAAACTTATCAACCCTCAAATATGTCAGAAGCTTTACATAATTGGCCCTTATGCGACCTTATTGATCTTATCTAAACTTCTTTTTTCTTGAAATAAGCCATATAGAATAGGGTCTATGGGATGCTCGTTCAAATTCGTTTGTTAAAGACTTCTCTCTCCACATAAGTGGTTCAATCTTACATGATAATCATTCACTTATAGAGCCTCCGGCCTAAGTAACCTACTCTAAGATTTATGCTCTGAGAAGCACCTTCTCTGGCGGATGATAATCATATATATATATATATATATATATTTAATTCTTTCGTTAATTTTTGTTGAGTGATGTGACAGATCAGTTCTGTCGTCTGTCCAGATTGCTATGAAATTGAGTTATTAAGAAATAGAGATTAAAGAAAGAAAGAAAATATTAATCCACACACTAAGGTAACACAGTTTCGAGCACTGTTAAGCTCCTGCCCAATACTTCCTTTTATTTCTTTCTTGACAAAAACATAATATGTACAATGATAGTCTTATATAGGAGTCAAACACAAGACCCACTAAGACACCTAAGCACTTAATATCTAATGATTAATGATTACAAGACAGCTGTCCCCTTTTTCTAATTTCTTCTTTGGTAAGCCGGTTGAGCATGTGTGACATGTGACTCAGGGCTAGGCAGCGTGTTGACAGTTTAAGGGCAGGCAAGTTCTTCAAGTGTTGAGTTGCAAATTTTGAAGTTGTATTTAAAGTGTGATTTTGAAGGGATTTTGTTAAGAGTTGAAACTAGTTAAAGGTCTGTCGAATACTCATTTGTTATGGTCTGGTCCGGTCTCATTATTTTTTAAAGCTTCGGTTTCCCCGGTCTGTTTCTTTAAGTAAATTATATGATATTTAAATTGTATTTGAAGTGTATTTAAAGTTGTATTTAAAGTGTGATAATCATTATATTTTAATTTCCACACGGGTCTCTAGTGGAGCAAAAATGAAGTAAAGCGTATTGAAAGATGAACAATTGGTGTGAAAGAGTTTGGTTTTGAATTCTATTTGAACGATGAGGGCATCAGCACTTAGGAACGATCTTTGCCACAACTAAATATAACTATGTTAAGCATTCTTCAGTACATAGAAAAAAAAAATCCTGTTGCATTGCTGTTGTAGTTCTTGGATTTCACGATACGGGTTTTCCTCATCATATGCTCAACTTTATTGCAGTTTGGCTGCCCTCTGTTGCTGCTGTGTACTCGAAGAATGCTGCTTCTGAGTCGCCTTGTTCTTTTGGGTTCTCGTTGATATGCAACGATGGCTCTCTGAATGTCATGTTCGATTACGAGCAACTTTGCCCGTGAATCTTGATATCTGCTATCTTAAATTTGTGAAGAGAGCATATTAGTACAGGGATCTCAGATCTGTATATGTTGTGCCGTGTGAGGTGTACCGAAAATTTGTAAGTAATCCTAGAATCTATGAAAATTCTTGCATTTTCAAACATTTCAATGTGCCCATTGTATAAATCTACCCAAGACCATGTTTAAGTGCAAATCAGCTCACTTTTTAGGATTAAGTTTCATCAAAAAATACTGTCTTAAGAGAGTAATATTTATCCTAATTACTTACTAGTACTGTGTATTTTACATCATTAGAGTTACTATACGTCGTATATACGGAGTATATACAAGTACTTGTATGTGATACACGAACATGGTGAATTTGACGCATCTTTCTTTCGGGGTGGTGTGACCGTGCAACTCTAGGAATCTTCTTCTGATCGACTATTCGAATTCGGAATCATGTTCCGGTTTTGGTACCTGTTCCTATTCCATGATCTTTAGCCGAAGGGCCTCGGTGGTATTCAAAGCATCGTTAGGTGCTTGAGACTCGGACTTGTAGAGTCGGTCACTACTCATAAAAGATACTCCATCTGTTCATATGAAATCACATTTATTTTCATCAAATTTGTCGGATACTACCCAAAGGAAAAGCATTCACGTGGCTTAATTTTGTTTTTCGAAAAGTACTATGCATAAATTTAATTAAACTCCCAATTTATTACCCCTAAAGTCTAAACTCGTTTTCATTGAAGTAAAAACCCTAATTGCAGATTTCTTCCTAAATTAACAAAATTCTTCATCTAAACTCTTATATGTCATATATCCATGAATAGATCTGAAAAAATTGGCAAAAGGTATTGACGAAGAAAAACAGAATCTTCATCTAATCACAAATAAATTTCAAAAGCAACTATTTTTAGATGATTATTACACTACTTGAAAAAACAATTACTCTATCAAGTATAGTTTTGTTTTTGCCTATATTTTTATCATCTATAGATATTTCACTGTTTGGATCATCATAGGAAAACCTGCGAAACTACTAAGAAGTTATGTTAATTGAACAAGAAATCGGCAATTAGGGTAACGAATTGGAGTTTTAATTTATTTAGATTAAGATGTTTAGAGTAATTCCTGAAAGACAAAATTAAATCACGTGCCTCTATTAACAAGAGTTGAAGTGTTAAATGACTTGTCAGTGGGTAGTATTCGATAAAGGAACTATCTTTTAGGTAGTAGTTTTTGAAAAATAATTATCGTTTTAAAAGGTAGGGAGAATATAAGGAGAAAAGTAGTGTAAGAGATTGATATCAGATTCATAAATCAGTGTATTTGCATACACTTACAATAAAAGAGTGTTGCTTTTATACTAAATATTACAACATTGAGATAGAATTGATGTTCTCAATGCATTCAACACTGTTTTTGTCTGCTTCTAACATGTCGTAAGTAGTTTCCGACAAAAAACTTACTTTTACCTAGTAGTTTTTAACAATTGTTTCCATTTTTACTGGAGATTCTGCGTCGTAGAAACTTCTGGAACTTGTTTTAGGTGGTGTGCTTGTTCTAGAGCACCTAAACTTGTGCATCTGTTCGCGACGCAACCCTTTGTTTTGTTAAGACGTGAGTGTTCATATTTAACCGTAACTTTGTGCAGTTGATGGGCACAAAAGAAAGAGAGAATTACATTTGGTTTCTATATAAACAGAGACGTGTAATGGGCATTATAACTACATTATAGATATTAAAACACGATCTCCATATTCTATATTAGCCTGCCTGTCCTTATGACTAATCTTATGAAACCCAAACTTCATTTTACCTAGCCCTGTTAATCACTCGCTCTGTCCTTTTAACCTTGCACCATACGATTCAAAAAACTCATACATATGTGAGACTTAGGCTGCAAACTCAAACGGACATAGGAGTAGAATTTATGTGGGCTATACCAGCGCTATATAAGAAGGTAATCACCAAGAGTATTACAAATTAAACAGAAGCAAATCTGAACACACTTCATATTGTAATCACCTGCACTCCTACATCATGAAAACCCATGGAAGATCAATCTTTCCTTTATCAATCATACTTCCTCCGCCCTTTATGAAATTCACGTTGGGTTGTACATATTAAAAAAATGACTAGCGGGAAAATACAAGGGAATATATCCTAAGCGGATGGTCATTATTCAATCAATCTTTAATAAACTGAATACAAGGTAAACTGCTTATGCCTAGTGACATTTAGGCCTTGTTTGGATGGAAGAAATGGAGAGAAAAGAAAAAAAAGGATTTAAAGGGATGAAAAATTGAAGATCTCCTTGTCTGGATATCAAAAAGGGAGGCGGAGTGGTTTGGAAGGAAAGGGAGGGATTAAGTCCCTTAATTTTGTTAACATCAAAATCTCACCATAAGAAGAAAGATTCGGAGGAAAATGAAATTTCCTTTCTTTTCCCCTTCCTTTCTTTTCTCTCCTAATTTGCTATCCAATTATAGTGTTAACATCACTTCATCCTTCTTTTACTGGCATTCTAAGGATGAACGGCCAAGGAATGGAGCTAACTTCCTAAAAACTCAAGTTTAAAATGAAGCTTTATTCTGAAATGTAATTCAATTAATGTTCATCAACTCATTTCTCCTATTCATAATGTGTTTTATTAAGCTTTAATTGAGGATGCAAGTGAACCATCAAATTAACAATTTATCCATCAAACAAGGAACAAGGAACAGGAAAAGACATCAATAGAGATTTGATTTTACCTAGCAATCTACACTTCAAAAGGGCACATTCAAATTAATGAGCTGCTAAATGCTTTTCCCATCTCACATGGTTAGAACTAGAATACAACAATCAAACCAACGCCAAAGCCTAAGTTTTGATCATATATGGTTAACTAGATGAACCAAGATTGCACCTCATGTGATCTTTATCAGTAATTTTCCTCTACCATTCATTTCGATTGTCCATCATATACTCTTGCAAATACAAATTCTTCATATCCCTTTACACCCCATCATCAAAGTCTTCTTTGATCTCCCTCTTATTTTAAGCTCCCTAAAGTTCCAACCTCCAACTTCCTTGTCTAATATCTGTTACTCAAACACTTCATTTTGCTTCATGTACCCGTGTCCGATCTTTGATGCTCGGACATTGATATGGCACTCAACACTTGGACACGTACCATCTGACATCAGTACCTGAGTCTAAGTAACATAGTCTAATATCTACTATCCAGTTTACGTCATTCACCATACCAAACCAATGTAACCGATTTTCTGTCATGTTTATTATTGTTAAAAAAGTAGGATACATCATACATACCCATCATCAAGCAAAACAATCTATCACTAAAATCAGAGGAACTCCTAACACACAAAATCAAGGTGACCGTGAAATCATCAACTAACCTAGCAACGAGTCAAAAGAATCGAAATCATAATATAGCAGCCTACCAGATGAAAGAAATAGGATAAATGGACTTAAAAAAGTTCCAACAAATGATCACATCTTCTCAAACCCTAATGTAAATCTTCTGAAACACAGCAATTGAAGACATCTGATTGGTTTTTTCCTAAGCTCACTGTCTTCCATAAGACAAGGATAACAACATTCCTATAAACCTAACAATTGTCCCTTCTCATCATAAAAAAGATATAAACTTGAATGTAAAACCTAAATTCCATCAGCAAAACAAATTGAAAAACAAACAAGATCATAAAACATTTAGATACATAATAATAGCTGAAAATCCATTAATAATTAATTAGAAAACTAAAAATTGTGTTATTTTGACAACATATATTCTAGATTATACCTAACAAAATAAATCATCCACTCATCAAGAACTACCAACTAATATACTTTCCTCAATAACTCAAAAAAAAAAAGAAAAAAAGAAAAAAAAAAAAAAAAAAAAAAAACTAGGAGGCTCGGATTGATGACTGAAAACCCACTAGAAATTCACTACTAACCTTAGAGGGGGAAAAAAATTCTAAGCATCAGGGTCATCACTCTCATCGGAATCCTCTTCAGGGAGATCAGTAGCAAGGTAAGCTCCAGGGTTAATAATTTTCCGGCGAGTTCTCGAGGGAAGGATGTTATCTAAATCAACTTCAGCCAGTGGGTCATCGGCGAAATCGCTTTCGTCTGATAATTCCGCAGCGATTGAATCATCTGAATCCGAATCTGAATCCGAATCATCATCGTCGTCATCTTCATCGTCTTCTTCAATTAGAATACCCTTACCTTTTCTGTCAATTTCTGGTTTCCCATTAGAGGGAAGTTTTGGTTCTTGTTCTTCTTCAAATGTTGGTTTATTTTGATCTGGTTTTTCCAATTTTTCATCCAATTCTGCTTGGTGTTTTTCTATGAGAGGTTGGGGAGTTTGTTTACCATTGTTGTCAGGGTTGTCAAGTTTTGGCTTCTTGGGTTCATTGGGGGATTCTTCGGTGGTCAGATCTGGGATGCGCTTGGTGGGTAATGCGGGTTCGGCGCAATCATTGGCATCCGCCATTGAAGTTAGCTCCATGTTTGCCAATTTTGAGGTTTGGCTACTTTGAACAGTCACAGCGGTATATGAACAATGAAGATATATGAAGGGTTCAGGTGTCGTAGATACTACACAAATTAATAGCACACAGAAAATTCGGTACCCGGCCCAAATTAGAAAAGTTGACATTAGTATGTTACAAAAAAAATTGACGAGACGGTCTTATTATGAGATCGTCAATTTAGGCCGACTTAATTTGCGTGTGTTATAATATTTTAATTTTTTGGGCATTTATCAATTTAGATCTTACCTTTAAGATCAAAATTGATATCTTTAAGATCAAAATTGAAAAATGCCCAAAGAATGAAAAAAATGCCCAGATTGTTATACACGCGAGTTGGACCGACCCAAATTGACGGTCTCATTATGAGGTCGTCTCGTCCAAGACCAACTAAGTATGTTATGGTCTCACCAACTACGAGCTCATACAATCAGCTCATTTAACAAAATAATAATTTTAATAGACCTTTTTTTATTAAACCTAGACTCGAATCCAAATTTATAGTGTCTGAAAATTTTGGACCCTGACAAGTCTAGGATTTGTATATGGGTCCAAAATAATATTTTATTCCCTAAATTTTTTTAACAATATAAAGAATTATATAATTTTCGTCCATTCATACAAAATTATTTAAATATTTTCGACCAACGAGAATCTTCTAATACCTTTTACTAATTGAATGATGAAATATGTGAAGCTCAAGTTCTTAAAACACTATATTCATCAAGTCTTTTTGATTTTTAAATATATTCACAATTACATTTTAAATTACAATACAAAAATTTAAAATTTACAACAAAAAATAACTTTTATTTGATTATTTGGTGGAAGTTTTTTTGATGTAATATTTGTTGGAAGTTATTTATCTATATGTATTTTTTTATTTTCAATTTGTTATGTTTAAGGGTCAAATTTGTATAGTAAAATACAAGCTGACAGTTTAAGTTTCACTAATCCTTCTTCGTTGCAGGGATCTATTATTCAGTGGATCAATCTCGAGCTAAGGAACTCTTTGGCTGCATCCTTCTTTATGGGCATGGGTTGCCGCACTTTTTTCCTCTCAGACCCTGACCATAGTATTAGTATGAGCGTGACACACCGGGTACGATAATGATAATGATTTGTTAAAAATTACTATTTACTTAGATAAATTTATTATTTAAGTTATTTGAATTAATAATGATAAATTTTTGAGAATCAAATCCAAGATATTTTAGAAAAGTAATAATTAATGGTAAAATTATAATAAGATTTCATCTTTTCCAAACATTGGTAACATTGCAACTTACGTAAAATGTTTATAGTGGAATAGTTTTATTATAATTTTACCATATATTTCAAAAGTTATAAAGCAAATTTTATATGAGATCATCTCCTTATAAAACTGGTCCATGTAAATAATTTATTTTTTTAATTAATCACTTTAGAATTATAAATTATTGCTTTAAGAGTGTAAGTGTATATTGGATTAGCACAATAAAGATGATCTCATTTGAGAATTTGCAAAATTAACTTATTTTGTATCAATATGAGACGAACTTATATAATTAACTAATTTCTCTAATCAATCACTTAAAAATTGAAAAAATAATCGCTTTAACACATTAAATATACATGAGGCAATTTAATAAAAATAGCTTCACCATATAACCGTCTTATTAAAAAATTCGTCAAATGAAAAAGAAAGAAAAAAATGGCTAACATAATTCAAGTGAGTAAAAGGCCAAGTTTCCTTCAAGGTGGTTTGGTCCTATCCTTTTCCAAAATCTTATGGAGTGAAAGTCAAACACTAAACTTGGATATCTTTAGGATGTTTGATAAATCCTTTTTATAAATGTTTTTATTTGTTGATTTTAGCTTATTGATGGGTAAAAAAATTAAAAAAGTTATTTGGTAAATAATTTATAAGCCAGTTAAAAAGATATATTTTGATTTAAAATGAAAAAGCTATTAATTTTTGAATTATTGATATATTTTTTCTTAAATAAATAACCAACAACTAACACATAATTTTATTAAATATTTTCTTAATACATCTAACCATTGTACTAAGTATAAATTTAAGAATTTAAAGTAAGGGATGGGATTAGGTATACAAAAGCTTTAGAGGAAGAGCACTAAACATAGTGATACAGATAAGGGCCTATTCCAATTCTTCATTATGCATAATTTAGACGGACTTATCTTAATATTTGGATAAAGAGAGATAAAATAATTCATTGTTTGTATGGAAGGGAGGAGAGCAAAAAAAAAAAAAGAAAAAATTTTACTTTTAAATTTTTTTTTGTTACCGACAGATTTAAATGTTAACAAAATAAAGAGATTTAATCTCTTCAAATCCTCTCATTTTATTTATCACCAAATATCTCCTTTCTTATTTTTATAAAAATATAATACTCCCTTTTATTCATAGAGAATGAGACATTTTCTTATTGGACCAATTCACTGAGAATGTTCTATTTCTATTTTTGTCATTTTTTTACCTTTTTACCCTTACTATAATAATACAATAACACATAAATATTAATACACTTTATGAAAAAGAGAATTTTTTAAGTGTTTTTCATCCCTTGTTAATTTTGATGCAAAACCAAAATATACCATTCTCTATAAATAAGAGGGATTCATTAAAACGAAACTCTAGAGTGAAAAGACTGAAATAAGAAGAAAGAGCAACGTTACATAGTGACATTCAACACGATACTTGCGCGCGACAAAATAAAAACAGTTACACAAATTTGTTGTCTCCTTCTTCACTGTTCAAGCCTCCCTTAATTCTCAACAACACTCACCATTTTTCTCCCTTTCTCATTACCAGGATCATTCAACTCTATTCCCCAATACCCATTTACCTATAATTAATCAATTCAAACAACAAAACAAACAAAATCAAAAAAATAAAACAAAAATAATATTAATAAACTCCATTGAATTCAGTTGGGAGTCATGAGGATGATAGTGTAACTTACAGAACTTTTTCAACACCTGTTCGTTTCTCTCTCCTTTCTCCATTCGTCTCCCTCTTCTCTTCACTCTTCCACCGCCCTTTTCCTTTAACCATGGTTAATTCCCTTAATTTCTTTTTCTTTTATTTTCTTCTTTTATTTGGATTCTTTGATTATTGGAAATATCACTATCTCTTATGATCAACTCTTACATTACAAATGTCAACCATAATTCAGCTACATTTTTTCTTCTTTTTTTTCACCTAAATTTAATTGTGGGCTTTTCTACATTGCTATTTTTAGCAGTAAATCTTATACTTCTTTGTAAAAACTCCCACATTTTTCAGTGGAGTCAGTCAGATAGAGAGAGAAACCCATACTACTACTTCTTCTCTCTTCTTTCTCTCTCTTAAATTATCTCTCTACAATCTGTCAAACCCTAACAAAGGGGGTTTTGGGGTTTTGATTTTGATCATGATGATGATGGAAGAGATAGATAAATCACATACCCAGAAACCCGACACGATTACGACTTTCGGGTCTAATGCGGGTTCGGGTCTTCTTCTGTTTAACTCGTCTACAGGGAATGGAACAACTCATTCGAACTCGGCTGAGTCAACTAGGCCGAGTCATCAACAGTTGGCTGTGTTGGGTTGTTTTGGTGAACATAAGATTCAGAGGAAGAAAAGAATGGCTAGACAAAGAAGATCATCTGTTACTCTTTTGCCCTTTGCTTCTTCTCACGTGCCAACCCACCCTCTCCCCGCACGTGTAAGCTTCTCTCTAATTAATCTCATCTTAATTAATTTACCTAAACGATCACTGATCTATTAGTTTATATAGTCGATTCCGATAAAAAATAGTTTGGTATTGGTTGTAGATTATTATACCACCGTACACTAGCCGTTAGATTCTTCTGTCTTTTAAAAATTTTCCTTTCCTTTTTTGTGTTTTTATTTGATTTTCCATTTTTAGTATTATTTCAGATTTGGCTCTTAATTTTAAATGCTTTCCAAGTTATTTTGGGGTGCACCAAAAAATATTAATAAATGTTTTATAAATTTTGTTGAACTATTGTTTTAATGGGAGATCTGAATTATTTGTTGAAATACTAGCTGCAGGTTATCACCTTTGATTGAAGAATAATTAAAAAAATAAAAAAATTAAGACCAATAACTTGGAGTTTCCATTTAAAAAATAAATGGAAAAACTTGACCATATACTAAGACTAGAATGAGCGATCCGGGGACAAAATTAATTAGATTCATAATTTTGATGCATTTTCTCATTCATCTTAATTAGATGATAACAATCGGGAGAAAATAAAAAAAATATATAAATAAGACTAAAAAAAATTATAATTAAAAGACAAACTAATACTTTATGTGTCAACTGGAAAAACTTTGTTTATCCAGTAGTCCGTAAACTATCCACCTCAGATAGTATTGAAGATATAATAAATAATCATCAATTATCCTCTCACACACGTTAGATAAACTCATTTTCACTAGTTTTGTTTAGGTTAAGTCTCGTCCACTTGTATTTCGTCTTATTCTAACTACAAGTATTCTCTTCGTTTTTATTGTTCTTTTTGTTTACTTTTTGCATAATTTTTATAGCAAATTTTAAACATCAATATCTATAAATACATATAATAAAAAACTATGAAAAAATCATTATTAAAAAGTATACATTAAGACAAATTTAACAAGATTTCATATGATATATTTTTTATCTTCTAAATATATGTCAGAATATTAAAAAAGGAAGGGAGAAATATTAATAGTATTTCATAGGGAATTCAAGAGGGAGTAATTAATATTTTTTTCGAAATTAGTAGCTAAATGCAGAATAATCTAGTGTCATTAATGACATTGCAAATTAGACAAGTATAAAATAGAATAATAGTAGAGTAAAATGAGATTAGATGAGAAAACCCCCTGGCAATGTTGCATTGGAATTATTTAGGCCCTGGCCCGGGCCCGATGTAGAAACAGCACGAGTCTAAGTCTAGGTGGCCCGTGGACCCCCAAACGGTGCGACCTGTCTGGTAGTGCGTAATCGGCTTTCTTCATTTCTTCATAATACTGACGTCCTAACTCCTATCTATTTGTGGCTCTTGTGTACACTTTTTAACCAATTTATTACCAAAATTTAAATTTAAAAAAATACTAATTTTTCTAAAAATAAGAAAAAAATATTAGAACTAAAATATATTCTCGAGATTTCTAAAAAAAGTTGTCTTAAGCAACTATTTACCTTGCTCATGCCTTTGAGATTTATTTCTTTGATTCGCACACGACCTTTATGGCAGATTCTTAGCCCATTTCAGGTAGCCGACCGCTTAAAGCTCCAAAAATAAGGGAACTTAAATATTAAATAGTGCTATATAGGCTCGGTTCTGAGCAACATTTTTTTTAAGTGATTTGTGCATAAACTTTTTTTATATTTAAAGTGATTTTAGAATATCACGTTAGAATACGTTTTATCTTGAATTATTTTTCTTAAAAAATAAATAGAGCCTTTAAAATTTTAATTTTTACTCCGCCCCTCTCGACCTTAAACCAACCAACCAACCAAGTGTCATCTTTTTAGTTGCTCAACCTGGTACGTATAGTAATTGGTACCTTTATATGTATATATACATATATACATTTATAGCTTCTCTTATGTTACTCTACATGTGTTTTCTCCTTATTATACCTAAAATAAAATAAAATTATGTAAATAAAGTGAACAATTAACTATATAGATAAAGCTTGTGACTTGGTAGTTATGTATGGATTGGTGTAGTGGTACTAGTAACTAGAGTGTTGTTTGTGTCGAGTGCTTTGAAATGTTGAAAGTGAACTTAGTCAACATTCATAGTTGACTTTCAAGAGCCAGCCTCTCTTATAAGAGATTTTTTTAAGTTTATGAAATTATTTCTTTTAGGAAAATAGCTTAGCTTATACATATTATTTGTCAAAGAATCATCCATAGGATTGTATCAAATGATGGCTCACTAATGAGTCTTCAAATGAATTCCTACGGTTAAGGGGAGAGAAAATGAATTCTTTCTATAAGTGGTGAAAATCAAACTCTTGTCACAAAGTTGAAAGGAAAACCCTCAAACACCAGGCCTTTTTTGCGCCATTTCTTTCTTGTGATAAGAGTATTTAAAAATACTATGCTTTGGCTTAGAATGTGGTTCACATTCAAATTCTAAATCTTATGTAGAGAATATGTTGAGTTTGACTTCACATAATTACAATATACACTTGTTCCCATTATGCTTAATGACATATATATACTAGATTCGCGAAGATGTGGAGAAGAACTAATAATTTTTTATCCATTTATTACGTGTTATTATGATGTTGATATACGGTTTCATAACTAACAATATGCAAATTATTCATGGATAAAATGAAACGAAGCCATTTGGACGTATCTAACATCGTAACTTCGACATAATATCGCACTAAAGGACACTAGTTCCAAGAAAAAAAGTCGTGTTATAAAACGACAAAAAAAAGAACATTAATTTTTTCGATCATGTTGGATGGTAGTGTAAGTAGTTATTAATGAAATCATAATCCATTGTGATCTTGAATGAGAGTTCTATAAATAGAAAATATCATTATTATTGCTATGTATTACTTATCTAACCGTTGTGCGAGGAAGAAGAATAAAAATGAAAAGAGTTTCTTTGGAGGCTACCCAACCAACATAAATGATCTTGAGTATCCAAAGCAATTAGTTTCTAGTGTTAGAAAAATTTTAGTTTTTATGTGTATACTATGTGTTAAGTTTATGGAGATGGAATGAATATCTAAGGGCCAAAATCTTCTCAATATCACCAATAATTTTACCCCTTAGTAATTCTGAGAAGTCGGATGTACGCATCCTTACGCAAAAGGGTTATTACTGATTGATCCTTAGTTACCAATATCATCAGCAACTTCATACAAATAAGACGTACAAATGTTAGAATTCTATTTTTCTTTTTACTTTGGATAGTAAATTTTCGAGATTGACACCCTTAGTTACAAACATCATCTGCAACTTAATAGTTAATCTGTTTGGAGTACTCAACTCGCTTTTCTCATAGAAGCGGATTAGTGGTCGAGGGATTCAAGGAGTAGTTATTAGAAAGCCTTGATTTCGGTACTCTTCTAAAAGTGGATTAGGCAGTGATGCAATTGTTATGTGATCTCTTCTATATGCTAATCTTCACTCCCTTAAAAATTTTCAGGTTGTTGATCCAAGGAGGTTGAGATTTTTATTCCAAAAGCAACTTCAGAATAGTGATGTCAGCTCCTTGAGGCGGATGGTGCTGCCAAAGGTTTGATTCATCAACTTCATAATGAAAATACTAAAGTTTGCAACTTACACTATACTCCTGAAAGATAAATCTCACTTATGATCATATCTTTATTTCAGAAAGCAGCTGAATCGCACCTTCCGACCCTGGAAACTAAGGAAGGAATATATATTAGCATGGACGATATGGACGGTGTGCATGTATGGAACTTTAAGTACAGGTATATATATTACCAGATCTTGCATATCTATAAGACAACGTTGAATATGGTGATAGCATCGTACAATTTGAGTCATAAAAAAGGCGATTAGAGCTCTTTGTAGAAGTTGATAAATTTTGGTTCTGATCATTGGAGCTGTTTTGTAAGCTCGTTGTTCAATTCTTGTTTCACTCTCTTTGAGGATCTTTTTGAGCTGAGGGACTCTTTGACCGCATTCTCCTTTATGGGTATGAGTTGCCGTCTTTCTTCCCTCTCCAGACCTGATCATAGTTTCCTATGAGCGAGATATACAGGGTATGATGATGATGAGGTTCAATTCTTGTGTTTGGTGATCTCCGCCTTAGCCTTAAGGCGTTATCTCGTATTTTTCGGAATATTTATATAATTCCCAAAAAAAGGCAAAAGGGAACGCGTACTTGTTGTGATCGACATAAGAATATATATATATATATATATATATATATATATATATATATATATATATATATATGACTGTTGTGCATTGTTTCCCTTTCTGATCAAAATGATCCATTTACCATATTCATATTTTCCTTCTTTTGTGTTCTAAATTTTTCGATTCAGGTTTTGGCCTAACAATAACAGCCGGATGTATGTCCTCGAAAACACTGGTAAGATTGAGCTAGCATCCATACTCTACGCAGTGACAACTCTGTTTCTTCTGTGAATGCACTTCCTATATGTACGTTTTTCACTGATATATGTTGTTTTGTCTCAAACTAGGGGACTTCGTTAATGCACATCGCTTGCAGCTTGGCGACTTCATAATGGTCTACCAAGACATCATTAACCTTAACTATGTAACTCATGAATTCATCGCACTTCTTCTTTTTCCCGATACTATTATATGATTAATCAGTTGAGGGTCTCACTGACTGCAACCTCCTTATCTCATTTGATATGGGTATGGTCTAGACCCGATCATAGCTTCAATGAGCATAGTACAATGATGATGAGTACTTGAACAGTCCCATAAGTCGGTCATTCAAGAATCACGACTTTGGTTATAATTTTTTCGAAATCGTGCAGGTGATTCAAGCCAAGAAGAATTCACAGGAAGAGATATACGACGACTATACAGCTAAAGCCGTTACTGATTACTTGCAAGTTCACAACTTCGAAATAAGTAGGTACAATCAATTGAGCTGGAACGACCCAGGAAACATGGAGGATATAAACACTAACACCTGCATGTCATTTGTTTACGAGACAACAAGCTTCTCGAATGATTCACCTTTCGACTTTCTTGGTGAGTCGATGACAAACTACTACTCAAGGATGGGCGGGTTCGATAGCTTTGGATCTGTTGACAATCTGTCCCTTGACGAATTCTACTAATGTTTATGTTGTTCGATCATATAACTGAAGTTGCTCTTTTGACGGGCCTGAAACACTTGTTTTTTCAGGTCAAAACAATGTCGTTTTTTGCTGGGTAAAGCTCGCTCCATGACGGGTTTTTGGTTGTTAAATGTAGCTATAAATAATGGGGTTGAAAGTAAAGAAAGGGGAGGGGATTACCTATGCTTATCTTGTTCTATGTGATGGATGCTCAAGTAAACTATTAGGTAAATTTTTTGTTGTATTAATAAACTATGCAACTTCCGTTAATTTGTCCCTTATAATGTGAAGAACTATGCTCATCAGCATATTTTGTTGGCTTCTAAAAGACTTTTTGTTCCATTGAATTAGAACATTTTTATTTATATATGATACGCATTTTATTTTGGAAAAATTATCTAGAATAATCCAATCTTTTCATGATAATCTCACCTATTGATTGACTATAAATAATCGTAACTTTTGCGGTATTGTCCTATTGTAAACTCGTGTAATCGGATGACATGTTGTAGTAGGTAATTTACCCAAAAATTAAATTGAAAATTAATGTAAAATTGAAAAAATTTTTAAAAATTTACATAAAAAATTTCGAATAATAAAAAAAGTTAGAAATTTTTTTAATATTTTTTGATTTTTCGATATTTTATTTTAATTATCTTTTTTTTTGATAAAACTTGCTTTACTCTAGGCATTATCTTCCAAATTTTGGATTATAAATAGTTAATTAATAGGTGAGATTATTATAGAAAAATCATAAAAATTTAGAGTTATTTCAGATAATTTTTTCTATTATTTTCTAATCTAATCTACAAATTCATTGGCATTTTCTTATACCATATATAAAAAACTTTGCAAAATTCTAAAATAGCAAAATTAGAAAGGGACAAATCATGTATAAGGTACCTTTCAAAAAAAAAAGAAGTATGTGTTAAAGGCTTTCCTTTACCCATCAATCATCATCCCCAAAGGTGGTGGTGATAGATATGAATCTGGCATTGGTTCACCGCAATGCATCATAACATAATTCTTATTCAAACATTTTTTTAATGTCTATATTCAAACTTTCAAGTTGAACTTTTTTTATTGTTGTTGTAGTAGTCAGAATTTTGAGGAGTATTAACTTTTGATGAATCTAAAATATACTCCTTTCGTTTCTTAAAGAGATTCTCATTTAATATTTTAGGTGTTTTATTTGTTGTTTCCATAAAAAATATTTCTACGTAAATTACAAATTTTGATCAAAAATAACATTGTTTATCTTCATTTTAATAATTTAATAATGTTTATGGTCTTACATATTTTCTACTAACTTTATTTTAACATTTTTATATTCATTATAATCCTCACATGTTCTCACTAATTTTATAAAAATATTTTTTTATTAGTTGTAGTTTCATATTTTATTCACTAACTTTCATTTAATATTCTTTTGATGTTATGGTTCTTAATTTTCCTTCATTAAATTTATTATTTAATAAAATGATATATCTAATATCTAAAAGATTTTATTTTTCTTAATTTCTGTAAATATTTTTCGTAAAAACTTCATTAAAAAAAGGGAAAGAATATTAATCATAAAGACAAATTTCAACGTAAGCTTGGAAAAGGGTTCATACTAAATTGTCCGTCTTCCCTGTTTTGATATGTATCTTTTTGAATCTTTAAGGGTCGTGACTTGTGAGTGGAAATGTGGAACCATTTCTATATGCTCCTTTTCCTTTCCTTTTTAAATTTTATTTGGTTTTTTGTAGCAATAATATTCCTCTTTATAAAAATATGTAACATAATATTCTTAACAGATTTAAGTAATTAAATGGAGTCTAGAAATAAATGAAAACATCTTTAAAAAATTCTCAAATAAGATGATCTATAATTTCTATTGGGTTGACCTAATGTATATTTAAATTTTAGTCATTTATTGTCTTAAAATAATCACCTATAACCTTAACGTGATCACTTATATTTAGAAATGATCATTTTTTATAATTTTATGGTGATCACTTATAGTTTTAAAGTTATTATTTGAACCCATCTCAAAGTTAGAATTTAAAATGATCACCTAAAAAATACGCTAATTATATAAACTCATCTTAAGATGAGACGATTCTATATAAGAAGAGCTAATTATCTTTTCAAAGAAGTGAAAATAAATGATAAAAATATCTTTTTGATTTTGGAAGATTATTTTAAATTATTTAGGGTAATTTCGATCAATAAATAAAGTAAGGAAACAATTGGTTTTAATGGTCCATTTTAAAGAGATGTTACGAGGGCCTATTTCAAAAAATAAATGATACGTCAAGGTTCTCTCTGGCCCCCAACCTTCATACTTCACTACTCCCTTCATGCCCGTCAAGCAGGACTGCTTTTCATTTTAGAATGTTTCATTCATTTTATATTTTCTTTAACAAATGCTTTCACTTTTATTCTTTTAATTTTAACTATCATTTTTTTTTATTATTTTAAATACTCATTTTTATCATTCACTTATTTTATTTTATTCTCCAACTCAATATCACTTTCCACTAAATTACACCAAAAGAATACATAGTGCTAATTAAGAGAGCATCTCAAAAAAAATATAAATAAAAGAGACATAAGAATAGTGGAACGGAAAATTAAGTTGAATAATAAAATAAAAAACAAATAAATGATATTTGATAAATAAGTCTGTAAATAAAGTTAAAGAAAAATACGTAAAACACTTATAGAAAGAATATTGGAAAATCAAAGAGACAAAAAAAAAATATAATTCATGAACAAATTTAAAAAATTTCACACCTCAGGGCTATTAATAATAACGACAAAATTATAAAATAATTGAAGCAAAGGATATTGAAATACTTCATGGGTTCATCTCAATGTGCAGCATTTTTTATTTTTAATAATGTTTTTCATTTTTGACCATCTTGCTGATTTTCAATATGACATGGATGGATCCATATTTTCTCCTAATCTTAAACCTACAAATATTCATCTATAGACATTGATCCATGACAAGATATCCCAACACATTACATACAAATAAAACTCGGTCACTATAAGAATTTCATCTCATTGATGACCATCGGCTATCAGTCATAACAGTATGTTCATCCGTCTTAATAAAATTGCTACATATCGATAAAAGGCTCCCGTGAGAAATAAATAGTAATATTTATCGAATGATACAGTGAATACATAAAAAGGCTTCGGTGGCATCGAGTAGGAACACTGTGATTGTCTTGTTGGGGAGGCGGAGGCCACAATCACAAATTCTTGTGAGAGATGGTCTCTTTAAGAGACCATCTCTGATTAGCCCAGCCCATAAAGAATAATGTAGAGTAAAAGTAGGCATTAAGCTTTAGAGGGCTGAGCCTGAGAGATGTTTCTCAGAGAGACCAGCCACGCCACGATATTGACTGAAGAATATTCGATTTAACAAGCAAAATCACATAGCAAGGTAGTGAGCAAAAAGATAAGATGCAAAGCAAAGATATTCCATGCATTCTCAGATTAAATTAGAGCAAAAATTACTGTAATATTAACAGCAACACAGCTGTAGTAAAGAATTGAACAAAGTATAATCCCCAACTATTATCCTGTCATTGCTTGATGGCAATTCCTAGTGGGGCAAAACAATAAAAACGAGACCTCTGATATTTAATATGCATAATTATAAGAATTCTCAATTAAGATATGAGGATAAAGCTATCCTTGAAAGTATCTTACCCAAGCTACAAGAAGTTTCAGAAATAGGCATGAATGAACAGATTTTTCCCACCATCCAGTGAGCGATATCAGCAGTCCGGTTGTTTATTAACACTCCTATGCAACATCCAAAACTGGTTGACTGACCTTTTTATTCGATCGTCAACATCATCATACCTCGGAAGGGGCAGTCTCGGTGGCAGCTGCCGGAGGAGTTACACCACCAGTTGTTGGCCTAGATGATCATATGCATAAAAATGATTTGAGTCAGTTGAACATAGCCAAAATACTTCATTATTTCCTCGAACAAGCTAATATATCCTACTCTATAAACCAAGTGTAAATCTTTGAAAGAAAACGAAGCAAAAGATCTACTACATAAGTTGCCATGACACTTACAGGCCCACGAAGACTTTGAAGGCATCATAGATACCCCATTGCGCTCCGGTGAGGGTACCAATCATGACAATACGAATAGGAAGCCCGCGAGTGCAAAGACCCCACAAGCCCATTTTTTTCACAGCCTGCACCCAGCATGACAAAACAAACTAAAATAACAAGCAAAACCAAAGAAATGATACCCAGACAATGTCTGTAGTTCAATAAAGGAAAATTATATCTAACTGCAAGCACTTACATCACCAACAGTAGCTCCCTTTGCATTGTTCAGGAATGAAACAAGGTTGTCAGCAGGATGAGAGACAACAGCACACAAAACACCAGCAATGTATCCACCAGCAAAGCTCACTCCAAGCTGCAAACTCTTGCTGCACTCACTCTTTGGGATTGGGATAGCATGTTTATAGATAAGTTCAACAACAGTCTCAAATGATGCAAATTTCATCATTGTGTCTGCAAAACAGATAAGAAATGGATATTGTAACTTCCCATGATTAAAGCATAAGTATGAAAAGTCGGAGACGGGTAAATGAAAATATATCCTAAATTTTCAAACCCTAATAGCAGCTACTAACTTGCTGCGACCGATATATTCTATCAATCAAGGACCTCTAGAATAGAATCCTTTAAAACATATCAGAACTCACCAGCTAGAGCTTAAACAACTAAAGAAACCACAACGCTGGGAAATACTGTAGTTACATGGACTACATACTGCTTTAACATCCGTCAGGTACCAAACAGGTTCCTAATCCTCCTTCCCCCCCCCCCCAAAAAAAAAACCCAAACTAAATATCCAGAAGTGTAGATTCTCAAGTCCATAGACATCCAAAATCTTTAAAGAGGCCTCTTTTCACTTAGTAAACAAAACTTTAGGACAATTTTATACAAACAACGGGAAAAGATGGAGGGCCTACAGATTTTGAAAAATACATTACTCTTTCCATTACCACCCTATCCCAATGCCAAGATTCGTGAAAGAAAACAAAGAACACAAGTAACATTACTCTTTAAAGAAATGAAAATATAAAATCTCAAAGCTTTGAGACACAAATAAGAGAATAAAATCAGGCCTTTCAAGACATCAATCAGAACAACAAACCATTACGGCCTAAATATTACCGGCAGCAAAGTAAAGCCACCATATTAGCAACTTGTAAAGGTATGAATAAGAAACATGTTTTGAAATCACATAGAGAGTATTACCAAAGACACCACAAAAAAAATTTTCAAGAAAAAAATTAGCAATGATTAAAACTGGAAATATCAGAAAATACATAATAGCAATGATGGTGAACAATATGATACCACCACCAAGGTGAAGAATTGATAGCAAAAAAGAAAAATTGTACCTCAAGCAATCAAAGGTAAAAGAATTGAAATAGAAGTAGAAACCAATGCATGCCAGCAAAATCCCAGGATTAGCATAAATAACAATGTCATGGAAAAAATGCAATGGATAATAAGTAAAAGACCAAAGAAGAGCATCAACTAATATACTCACATGGAATCTGGCGACCCCAAAGTGGACCCAATCCCCTGTACAACCTGTAAATCAAGATTACCATGGGTTATGAAGTCTGAGAAAAGAGCAAGAGATCATTGTATTATGATAATCAAATGGAAGAACACACAAAAACCCACCCGCCAAATCCATCAGACTTGACAAACTTGGGGAGCCCATCCGACAATCCTCTGGCAAAACCAGGCTGAGTTTGCACCCTGACCTTTACAGCCTCAAAGGGACAGAGGGCCACATCGGCAATCACTTCAGCTGAAGCTGAACCGGCAAGGTATATCAATGTCTTATACTTGGCAGCATACTCTGGGCCAGCAATATCAGAATAGTACTTCTTGAAAAATTCATAGAACCCAAATTTACAGGCACCCTGAGCACTGTAACCAAGAAGCGTAGGAACCCATCCCCTAAAGAAGCCCCTGGCTCCCTGCTCCTTGAGCAAAACACCAAAACCAGAGCTGATACTCTTGTACTTGGCTGGGTCAATCTGAAAGCAAGAGATTCCAAACAATTTCAATCACTCGTAATACAATTTTCAAAACAAAAGAAAACGAAATTCTTCAAGTATCCAAACCAAAACTAGGTTATGAACTTAAATGCAAGGACAATTAACATTGCAGGCGCAAATAAACAAATTATCAAAAAAGGGGGAGGACACATCTAAATGCACCCTTGCCCAAAGTTCTACCACCAGGAAGTCCCTACTCCAGCAAACATATTTCATTTGTTAACATACGAGCACATTAACAAATTGCTTAGAATGTAATTTCAGGGTTCAAACACACATAGAAGAGCCAATAGGCTTGCAAAATCAAATCCAACCCTCCTTAACTTAGCCTTAACAAATCCCAAAACCCATGCTTAACTTATACTGTATTAGTTGTACCTAAAGGGTAATTTAAAATTGGTTGCTTTAGTATAATGAATTCAATCAAATACAAAACTATCAAACTTTAACAATAAATTTGAGATAATTACAATACCTCAAAAAAATTACTCCCTCCTATTCACCATAAGTGTCTCATTTACTTTTTGAATACTATTTATCTCTTACTCTTAATTTATATTTTATTATTAATCTATAAGTTAAAACATAGTCAAACGGAATTTTGTTTGATTCGTCTCAATGCAAGGATTGTTCATAACAATTTTCCATAACTTTTAATTAGGCATAATTAAAAATATTAAAAATTGAATAAATGCATTGGATAGAGTGCATAACAGTGAACGGAGGGAGTGTTTATTTATCTCAAAATAAAAAAATTGTCATTTGCTATCTTTAAATAATTTGTTCACATTTGTTTTGTATTTTATTGAATAAGATTCCATGAGTCAGATGTCATAATAGAATTTACAGAATGGTAGCTTTAATGGCCCTACCATTGTAGAATTGCACATACCAAAGTACTTTCTCCGTCCGTAGGGTATTGCCACACCTTCTATTTTAGATTGTCCTCTGCTTTTGCAAAAATTCAATTTAGATAATTGTCCCCATCACTTCATTTAATAATCACACATTTTCTATCATTTTTCTCACTTTTAATTCTACCCACGCATGCCAAATACGCTGTTACCATTGATTGCATACTCAAAGAGAATCAAAACAAATACGCTGAATACAAGGCACGGAAAATTGTTCAAAGGCACCAAAATCTCACAGATGATTCCCAACTTCTATTACATCACTTCTACAAATTATTACATGGACCATGTACCACCGTCATCAACATTGAATGAATAAAAATCCAAAATCCCCTCGATTTTCCTTAATTCAGACAATAAAATACGATTGGATCATTCCTTCCACAAACTGACACAATCATACAATTGACTCCGATGTAAAATGAAAAAAAAAAAAAAAAAAACTAGAACTAACAGATGAAACCGTATACTTAACATAACATCATAGTTAAGAATGCTATGATCAGCAGAATTCAACAAATTGCTATAAACAATTATAAAATACCTAAATTTACAACAAAAAGATTAATGATAACGGTTCTGAAAATTCCAGAATAATTAAACGAAAATGAAAATCCAACTCATAAAATGAAAAACACAAGTATATAAAAGAAACCGAAATTATACCTGCATATTACATTTCACAAGGTCAAGAGGAGTGACACCCATATGAGTAAGTCCACAGCTAAGAACACCACCAACAGAACAAGCAGCATAAAACTGAGGCGAATACATCTCGATCTTCTTGGATGGTTCACTTGCTGAAGGAATCAAAAAGCTATTCATTTTGGTTGATCCATTTTCCGCCAAACTAGTGTTTGAAACACGGCTATTGACAGAGAATTGGTTAAGTGATGAGAATCCCTTGGTGGAGTAAAGGTAGCTTGGAAGTAGAGAATATCTGGTGTTTTCTGAAACCGCCATGAGAGGTTAGATTAAAGGTTTGCTACTGTAGATTTCTGTTTCTTCATATCTCACTGAAAATCGGGTTTTGGCCTTTTTATACGGGTCGGGATGAGAAAGAAGGGTAATTGGGTAAATAGGGTCAGGATTTGGGTCAATTAAGATACTACTATGGGCATGTGCCAAAAGTTGTCTAAATGGAGTAGTGGGGTTCTTCCCTTTTCATACCACCATGACTCCAAATATAGTATTTGTAATATTTTTTTTTTCATTTGTTTGATATTTTTTAATGTATTATTAAGTTATAAAATAACTTATAAATAGTCATATTTATCCGTATAAATTTGAAATCTTGTTAACTACTATAATTTGATTGAAGTACTAATTAAATTACTACTTCTGCCATATGGACATGCCAAAAGTTGTCTACAATGGGTAATTTTTTTTTTAATAATATTTAATTTATTATTAAAAAGTCATATGACATCTACATTAACGATAAAGTAAATATAATTCAAAATAACAAAACTACAATCGTTGTGTATGAAATCTGACAATTCTGAATATTTTCTTTGACATTGTTGTTTGATACAGCCTTCTATGAGAGAGTTTTTAGATCTGTTGTAGTTTTGAGAAAGAATTGAAATTGATGTTGACGTTAGTTGCAATTTTAATGTCTGTTGTATTATTATATTAATCTTTACCAACAAATCAACTAAAAACTATAATTCATAATCTCAAACTCTTAGGAGGAGAGAGATTAAAACTCAATATTTAAATAGAATCAGCCTAATGAATGGGTAGAACAAATAAAGTAATTTATTTGATTGTTGTTTAATCCTACAAACTAGAGGCCCCACATTTATTCTCCTCTCTACTAGATACTCCCTTCTATTTATTATGAATATTATCATTGTACTAATTGATATTGTAATACTATTTATCGGTCACTCTTAATTTGTATTTTATTATTAATTCATAAGTTAAAGCATGTTAGATGGAATTTTGTTTGATTTGTCTCGATGTAAATTTTGTTAACATTAATTTTTAAAATTTTTTAATTAAACGTTATTTGAGATATTTATAATTAAATACGTGCATTGATAAACATGTAAAAATCAAATGAGACAATAATAGTAAATAAGAGGGAGTCTTAAATTGGATTTTCATGCCTCTTCACAAGAAAACTAAATTAAGTACTAATAAGAAGTCAACATGAAAGTATACTAGAGTAATTAACTTTTTGCATTTTATTATGATACTCTTTAAGTTTTTTTTATTATCAATTATACTTTCGTGTTATTGAGTGTTTAAAAAACTTAACTTTTTAAAATTTTTTCTGTTTAAAATCGTTAATTTTTTTTTTCTTTTATATTTTAAATTTGAAAAATAAAGTAAAAGAGAAAAAAATTAGCAATTTTTAACGGTTTTAGAGGAAAGTTGAGAAATAAGGTGGAGTCAATTTGGAGAATATTCCAAATTCGGAATGAAAGTCTTCCTCGAGAAATACTATGAAGTATTTGTTTATTTATTGTTTCATAAGTTTCAACTTTCAACTTGCCCCCTGCTTTTTTTTAAGAAGCTTTTTTCTTTGAAATACTGCTTTTGTCAACATTTTTATCTTCATATTTTCTTTTTATTTTTCAATATTTTGATTTTGAATAATGTGACTTTTTTTAAAATTTTTATTCACATTTTTCATTTATTATTTCCCCCTTTGAAAATTTGAATGTCTTCACCACTTTTTATAATTTTATCATATGAATGATAACATTTTTTTAACATATCATCAGTTTCATATTTTTGGTTCTGAAAGACGTAAGTTTTGAACATGAATTTTCATATGTAACGGATGTTAAAATATGTTCATATGAATCTTATTAAATTCATCTTGATGTATAAATTTTTAATTTATATTTTAACAATTATTTATTAAGTATATTTATAAATATTAAGAGTTAGATTATATTAGATAAATGTGCTAAAAAGTTAAATATAACCAAAGTTACCAAATCAGAGAGAGTAATAATTACCTGGTCAATAAATGAAATAATTCGCAAGTGTATAAAGCCCACCATGACACGACTCACCACTTAGCCGGCTTTGATATGGCATGAATTCCGTATGAGTATGGCCAATAATTAACTTTATTAAATTAAGATGAGAAAAAACATTTTAGGAGAAGAAGCTTTTCTTATTAAATTTAAATTCTTTTGTGATTTTCTAAATCAGATCATAACATATTTTTTAATAAAAAGAGTTGAAAATTTTCAAATAACATATTACATATCATAATTTTAATAGTCTATACATATCTGTCAAAATAAAAGGAAACTATCAATATAAATTTATTCGGATAATATAGTGTTTATATTGATCTTAATTTTAGTTTATGAATTGTGGAAAATTAATAAAGGAATATTACAGTCTAAATTAAAGAGATTAATTGACAGAAATTTAATACTAAGATAATTAAAATATGTAAATTTTGTATTCATAATCCTACACTTAAGTGAAAGAGTTCGTTATCATATTTAATTATTTTTTTCTTACATGTTAAATTCTTACTAATTATTATAGGGGATGTTACATAATTTTAATGTTGAATGACCAAAATTCTCTTATGATAGAGAACATAAGTTACTATAACTTGTGGACTTTGCGTTTGTGGAATTATTTTGAAGTTTAATGAAGTTTAAAAACTTGTATAAACATAAATTATTCTCTTTGTTTCTTTTTGTTTGTCTATTTTATTTTTTCACGTATTTTAACATAAATTTTGAGCCTCGATATCTCATAGTACGCATAATAAAAAATTGCAAAAATTATATATTAAAATTCTTTGTATCAAAACGAATCTAACAAGATCTCACATGAATATATTTTGTCTTGAATATATACTTCAAAAATTAAATTTAAATTTCTTTCTCATAAATTGAAAAAACTTAGATTGGACAAAAAAAATAGAGGGAATAATAGTTATTGCTTATAAAAGTTCTCGTAAATATTGTCTTTAAAATAAAAAAATAATTTTTTTTTTCAAAGTCACCTAGATATTAAATTAAATTAAGATCAAAGTTTGAACACTTTAAGGAAAAAGGTCCATATAGACTTTCTCATGGTGAAGACCCGTATCCCATCTAGCAATTAAATAAGCTACAGTATTCCCATCACGTTTTACATGAGAACACATAAATCGAGTGAAAAGAGTACTAAAAACATAAATATTCTCATAAATGAGATGTAGAAGAGTAAGGCCATCTGACTGTCCCGATATAGCATGGATAACATTCATAGCATCTCCTTTCAAATGGACCCGATCATATCCCATTAGATGTGCCATTTCTAGCCCATACAACGCCGCTGATGCCTCGGTTGTCTCCACTGACCAGCACGCCTGAACCACACGGGTGATGTTCTGAGAATAGAGTTGGTGGTCGTGCACTAGTTTTGTGAAGGAGATAGATAATTGAGTAACATCCATTGAGCTTCCTTCAAAAACAGCCAAATTCCTACAATACCAACATACCCAAATGGAGGCACATACTAATAATTTTATTTTTGAAAATGTTCTTCTCTAAAGACTCATTGTTACTTTTCTATTTTATGGAGTATTTCTTTTTGTCTTTCCCTATCACTTCTCGACTAATTAATTGAAGTTTCGAGTTGATTAATCAACCTATTGAGGGTATGTGCTGGTGAAAAATCGAACGCCGAATCAAATCAAATTGAATAAGTAATTTGGTTTGACTATATTTAAAATTTAGTTTGGTTTGGACTAAATTTTAATTATAATTCGGTATTCGGTTTGAACTCGATCTAGGGTCCAACAAAACCGAAAAAACCAAAATGTTAAAGGCATGTTATATCTTCCATTTGATTTGTTTGAATTTTTGCCTTTATTTTTAGATTTTTGTTAAAAGTTTTTTACTTGTTCAAATTAAAAACCCTAAAATTATTAATATCTTTTTAGAAGCTTTAGAACGAATAAGTTTGAAACAATACATGCAGATTTGATTTTCGGTGCAAACTATACAAATTAGTGCAATTCGGTCTATTCGATTCAATTTGGATTGGTATTTTTAAAATTTGGTTCAGTTCAATTTGAATTTTAAATATTATGATTTGGATTTGGATTGAAAATATCAAAATCGAATTTTATTCGGTTTGATTTGGATTTGTATCGAATCCAAACCAAAAATCAAATTTTCACCCTAGCTGTGAGGTAGCTATTAGCAGTTTGAAAAATTGCGGAAACAATAGCTAAGGGGCAGCAATACTTGTTTAAGTAGTTGTAAGTAGCAGTAGTTGTCTAGCTTTACTAAAGTCAAAATGAAAGGTATCCACAAACCAAAGAATCTTGGTCGAATAAAATCAAATTTTATTATTTGTTGAGAAAAATATAAAATTATAATATTTTTAAAAAATTAGGATATTAATTTTCTTAAATGCTACTTTGTTTTCTACTGCTATTTCAAACGTTATAATTATCCACATTTTGTAAACAATCAAAACTCTAAACAATACTTGAAGTGATATTTTATCAAATAATAATTTTTCTATTACGTAGCGTTTTAACCAAAATATATCGATAAACACTACTTAAAATGCTATGCCAAACACATTCTAAATTATGAGATATTATATATTATAATCAACTTTTTTTTTCTTTTAATTACTTCAATTTTTTGTTCCAAAACATGACTTTTTCATATTTGTCTTCTTTTTTATCGAACTTCACTTTCTTTATTAAGTCGTTGATCTTACTTTGTTGATCGAACTAAACTTTTTTTCCCTTGTAAATACAATTTATTTTACTTAATATATTTCTATAAATTGATAATTAAAATTATTCGGAGAAGATGAAGCATACTTATATTATTTGTTCAATTATGAAAATAAATACTTGATGCCCTCCAAGCATTGGTTAGACATAAGCATAGAATCCAATTCCCACCTTCTTCACAAGCATGAAAATAACATATATTTGCTTTGGTTCCACACTAGCATGACATCTCAACAGTCTTGTGTGTTTTCCTCATACTTAGAGCAATTACAAATGCAATCGAGTTTCGAGAATCATAAATCATCCTAGTGGTTAAAGGACTTTTTTTTACTCGTACAAAAATTACAAGAGTTTAATTTTCACTACTTATAGGAAAGGCTAATTTTCTCTTCTGTTTACCTATAGAGAATTCTTCAGCCCTAACCCCGATAAAAAAATCATTGTAACTTTATGAAATTCCCAACTTCTTATCATTCTCTAATTAACATTATGGCCAAAAACAAAAAATGTTTATTCTCCCAAACAAAGAATCAGATCTTGTCTCAGTTGAAGAGTAAATTCTACTTGTACAAATAAAGACTTAGGTTCAGAACTCCTCTAGCCTCTCCTTTTCTCCGTCTAACCTTAATAAAAAGATCAAAAAATAAAGAAAAAAGGTTCAACCCCCAATCTTTAATTAATTCTGTAATTAAGAACTAAAAACGCTAATTGGCTCAATAAAAGCAACGGTTATATAAATTCCACCAAATAATAAAGCCATTTTAGGAAGCAACAAAAATTAAGCACCCCAATAACGGATATTAATCTAAATTAAATACTCCAAAACAAAAAAAAAAATAAATTTTAAATTTGAAAAAAAAAAACTATAAATATGAAGAAATTATAGCCAACTGACAAGAGAAGTTTGCATACTTTGAAGTGCATCTTAAGTTTCTTGACAGATCCATCTAAGATTTCACCATGGAAATAATTGAATCCCCTGCACAGAAACCTTCCGGTTGCAGCGATCAGTCGCCTCAGGGAATCATCTCAGGTATGCATCCTGATTTTCTGTAACACATTTCAACTTATTAAGGACTCAAGAAATTTTCTCACATTGATAGTATAACGATTTGAACTTCTTATTTCTGTGAAGTTGCCTGTAATATATGTGATCAACGATAAGTCAAAAACAAACTTCTTGTGATTACAATGTAAGGTTTTGTACATCTATACATACCCAAATGCTTCCTAATTCAGGGGTGAGTTCACCATTCAACATACCAGTATAAAGTAGGCAGAAAACTCATTTCTGCATGTATAATTAACCAATTTGGTTGCCATTTTCTCTATGTTATATGTTACGAAATTTAGTATAAATAGGCTGTCTTAATGCCTAGGTAGTAGCTACCCAAATCTGTACTTAACCAATTTCGTTGCCATTTTCTCTATGTTATATGTTATTCAATTTGATATTAATAGGCAGGCCCGAGCCTATACTTTCTCTGACTTAATGCTTGTATATAATATTTGATGGTTAATCCTCCTAAAACCATATAATTTTGGGCAAAAGTGAAACTCATCAAGTGTTGTGTGTAAGTCAATGCTCATTACTCGTGGGTTTGTGGGCCAGAACCCACGGTGCCCTGTGGGCTTGTCTACACAAGTGGGCTCATGGGGTGGTCATGTGACGAATTGTCAAGGCCTAACGGGTAGTAGGTTACCCATATGTTGTCTAGGTACCCAAATGCTGCACCAGTAGAACAGTATCAATGCATTATGGTATCATTACTTGTTTAAGCAACATGACACTAATAGTTCTTATGTAACTAAATCAGGAACCACATATACATACTGAGACTTATATATTTGCCAATCAACTGAATATTTTAATATATGTCAAGATTTCCAAGGAATCAATCAATGCATAATGGTTTATCATATAATAGGAAAGGATGGTAATAATGCATGGTAATCTATCCTACTGAGATAAGTTTGACAGGTGTGGATGAAAAAATTAAGGCCATTCTAGATCTATTAGAAGATATTGATTCTCCATTGCTGAATGTTGAACCATATGTGAAACGAAAAGAAATACTTACAGAAGCAGTTCAAGATCTCTGCGTATCATATCGCTCCATAGCTAATGAATATGGAAGGTTAAACCTTTCTGCTAATGATTTCCAAGTTTCAGAATCATCGTCCCCTTTAAGCATAAAAAATAGGGAAGTCTTCAGAACCCGAGATTTGGAGGCTACTTGGTCCAATCCCGAATCCACTGAGGACGATACTGACATTGAACGTGAAGACACTATGATTGATCTTGAACAAATGAAGAGAGTTCCAGACAGGTCGGTACCCCAAGATGGAAGCAACATTATGTTGGTTGAAAATGCCTGCTCTGATAGAGTGAAGTTCAAATTTTCTAAACTTGTTGAACAAAATACACAGCTACAAGTGGAGTTGATTAGAAGGAATACTGAGAAAAGAGAGACCATTATAAAGCTTCAAAATCAGGTGAGGCGATTGAAGGCTGAAAATGATACCCTGCAGCGTACTCTAAGTTTCTTTGATCATAACAAACAGCACATCCAAGAGAATTCGCCTAGGAGGAAAGCCTTACTTCTGGAGAAGATTTTCAGAGGATGCTCTCCATGAATTTATAACTCATCTGAAAAAATCCTTATCAGTAACACAATTCACCAACTAAATAGCTTTTTGAATTTGCGATTCGCTGCAAATGGTCCAAAAATGGCCCAAAACCGACCTTTTGTATTCTTCATGTGACACTGATCCTTATCAAATTGCTTATAAGTTATAATATTTGCACTACGTTATTCATAATTGGGCTAAAGTTTTTCAAAAATCTATTCAATACTATATCATGTAAATATCCCATAACTTATTGCGGACTATAATACTAAACTATTGGGAATTTCTATTTATGTGAGATTTTCTTACAACAATGTCATAACCTTAATCCCAAAAAGATTGGGGTTGGCTACATGAAGCAATATATTAGTTCCAATAATCGTCCACATACCTTCAAAATCAGCAAGCTTTTTTGGTAATTGATTTGCACTTAATCCTCAGCGTTTATGCCAATTGCTAATGATGGAAATAATCAGCAAACAATATCTTATGACAACAAATCCAGTAGTTCATGAATTCAAATTAATCTGCTATCTCTACATCAAGGTCGTATGTCTTTATCAATCACCAGTAGTCACAGCAGGAGCATGTGCCATCTTTAAAATGATGGAAACGCTTAGAGTCTCTGACTACAATTTCTCGGTTCACAATTTTGGATATAAGCTTTATCACAGTGTGGCAATCACCACAAACTCTAAGGTTCTTGATGACATGGATTGTAGTCCCAGGTACAGAATTCATAATACCATACGCAACTGCAAGCTTCTCGCTGTGAACTCGTAGGATAATTTCCTTCTCTTCATCATCAACGTCATGAAGAACAGAAGTCTTATCAGATACATATCCAACTTCCTTTAATTTCATATAAAGTTCGTCCAGATACTCATAAATTTTCTTATGTTCAGGGTGCTCTTTATCTCCAACCAAAAATACATGAACTTTTCCTTTTGTTTCTAACAAGCTAAATCCAGGTGGTTTAATCAATCCATTACTTTTCATGAGGATCCTAATTCTCTCAACATCTGCCCATCTTCCAGCATCAGCATACATATTAGAAAGCAAGACGTAATAACCACAATTGCTCGAGTCCAACTCAAACAATTTCTGTGCAGATATTTCTGCTAGCTCTAAATTTTTGTGCATCCGGCACCCAGCCAAGAGAGCTCCCCAAATCACAAAATCAGGCTCAACTTTCATTTCTCTGATTAAATCATATGCCTTCCCAAGTAAACCAGCACGAGCGAAAAGATCAACCATACAACCATAGTGCTCGACCCCAGGTTCTATATCGAATTCTCTTTTCATGCTAGTGAAGCAGTCCCAACCTTCTTTGACAAGGCCAGCATGGCTACACGCAGTTAAAACTGATATATAAGTTACATAATTTGGCTTTACCCTTAACCTTTTCATATCATAGAAAAGATCTAGAGCTTCTGTGGCATACCCATGCATTGCATAACCAGATATCAATGCACTCCAGGATCTTACATTCTTATTCTTCATGCGATTGAATACTCTCCTGGCTGTTACAACTCTCCCGCATTTGCAATACATGTCAATGATTGATGTGCCAACGAAGACATTCTGTTCCAAGCCCATCTTAACAACCTGCAAGAAGATATAATGCAACATGAGGAAGATATTGTAAGTAATTTTAAAACAGAATTAAACATTACACTTTAGAATTAACATATATTACCATTAGGATTCGTTCTTTTAATGTACCTGATCATGTATACACTTGCCAAGAACTAAAGCTCCAGCATGAGAGCAAGCCAACAGAACAGCAGATATTGTCACAGCATTATATCTGACAAGTCCATCGTTTACCATGGCACGAAATACATCGATAGCTTCAGTTGACAGCCCATTTTGTCCAAACACTGCAATCATTGAGTTCCAAGAAACAGCATCTTTCTCTATCATACTATCAAACATCTTCTTTGACATACCCAATTCACCGCACTTGGCATATGCATCAATCAAAGTATTCCTGACCACCATAGACCCTTCAAAACCTCGTTTTATCGAAAATCCATGAACTCCTTCGGTCACAAACTTGTTCGAAACCCGAGCACAAGCTGTCAGAACCGAAACCAAAGCAACAGGATCAACACAACAACCCTCATTTCCCTTAAATTCACTTTCTTCAGCTAAAAACTCATTGAACAACACCAAAGCCTCATGAGACTCATCATTCTGAACACAACCCGTGATCATTGACGTCCAAGACACAATATTTCTCATGGGAATTTCATCGAACACCTGGCGCGCATCCCATATCTGACCACATTTACAGTACATATCTATCAAAGCAGATGACACAAAAAGATCAGAATCAAACCCAAATAACAAAGCCTGCTGGTGAACTTGTCGGCCGCAGAAAATGTCCGAAAGAGAAGAACATGATTTGATGGTGCAAGGTAATGTATTGCGGTTAGGTATGAGACCGAGTTTACGCATTGACGAAAAGGCCCGAAGTGCTTCAACTGAGTCACCATTACGAGCCAACTCGGCGATGATTGAGTTCCAAGAATATACATCAGTGTGATCAACGTATTTATTGAACAATGTCAAGAGGTTGGGATTGGGAGATAACGATGAATAATAGCAATAACAATCTAGATTAGTATTGGATCTTATGCTGTGATTAATGCTCGATATTATAGAGCGATATTGAGAAGAAATCCTCATTCATTCAGTTCAATTTCTAGGGTTTCACCGGCCAATTTGATCTATAGTTTACTACGATTAAAATTAGAAGCTTTACTGACTCCTACTTATAGTTTGGGAAAGCGCGGGAAAAGGTGTCCAAATTTCTCAAGGAAAAAATTAGGTCAACTTTGTAAGTAAGATCAATCTCTCAACGAATATGACACACTTTTCTTTTTAGTTTATTTTTTCTTACTTTTTATGGTTTTTTCTTACTTTTTATGGTTTTGTTTTATGAAAATATATGTATTATTTTTTCTCCTGTATACATTTTAATATTTTCTTAGTTTTTACAATTTAAATGGTTTCATTATTTTATAATCTTTGTGTAATATACAACTGTGACAATTTATTGAAGATAGATGGAATAATTAACAAGGGTGATGATGTAGCACTAACTGCGTAAAATTAGACATGCGCAAGATGCACGATGGCACAAAGTTTAATTAAAGGATTTAAAAATTAATTTACATTATTTTACAATTTATTTTAATTTCACTGTTTAATAAGATTCTAAAGTTTGAAAAAGTAAAATAAGAAGAGCGTATTAATTATTTTGTGTATTTTATTCTAATACTATTGAATGAGTAAAGTATGTTTCAAACCATCCATTGCCATGATTTTTTATTAAATCATTAAATTATTTCTTATGAATTTTTAATTATCTTGCAGCATCATGAGTTTAAAAATATTCTCATTTACTAATTATTCCTCTTTTTGCTATACCATTTTTTTTAAAAATTTTCTTATATGTATTATAAATGTTTTTTTATATTGTTAAATATGTTAATATTAAACAAGAAATCTCCACTATTTATGAATTTTTGATAGAATCTCGATTGATAAAGATAGGTGTGGATCAAAAATAACAATTTCAAGATTTTCTTTACTTTTTAAAATACTATAAACCCCCTCATTTTCACCAATTTGAGGTAAGCATTTTGACAAGTATCATGACTCACTTCTAATTTGATTTCATTATCGATCGTTGACTTAAATATCGGAGGAGTATTTTTTCGAGACACCCCAACAAATAACTTTGTATCCTCGATTTGCAGGTTAGGAGAAATAGTCCCATCAATCAAAGTGACACTTTACATCAAACATAAATCCAATGCCGTTCCTGGTATTAAATGGTTCTTAAGCAATTTGAAAGAAATGTGTCCTTTCTGAACTTAAACGAGTGTTTGAAAAAATAACAAATATAAACCCTATATTAAAATTAGCATTAAAAATATAGACGTGCCTTATAATTCTTAAATGACAAAGAACTACTCATAAATTGCAAATTTTTAAATGTATATGTCATTAACTAGTATTTTCTAATTTTAAAGCCCTTTCTAACCGAAGACCCTAGGCAAATACCTAACCTACCTATGATCAGAAACATTCTTGCATACATCTCAAAAATACACGTTCCCTTTAAACAAATTTAACTCAAATTTCTATACCAAAATAAATGAATTGCACCATTTGTGCAAAGGCAAACATCATAGGGTGATACTCTAAAAAAAAAATAAACAAATCAACCAACATACACAAATGTTACACTCCAATAAAGAAAAAAAAAGTTTAGTTTTGCTACAAATAATTAGAACTAAAAAAGGATGAAATAAAGCAAGTAAAGTATATAATAAGAAAAGCCTAACATAAGACAAACACTACTATTAGCGTTTCCAACAACCTCTCCGGTCGACGTCGGCGCCCGAGCTGGAGGAAACGCCGTGACATGATCAGCATAGGGAGATTCAGCTGGGCCACTCGGTCTCGGTGACAGTGAAGGGAAGAAGGAAGAAATAGTAGGTGAAGAAGTATGGAATGGAGAAGAAGTTGGGTATGGAAGAAGAGCAGGAGATGCTGATATTATGTCCATGCCTGATTTAGATGTTGCTTCCATTTCTTTACTAATGAAGCCTAATATAATGATGAGTTGAGTGATTAAAACACTTGTTATTTTGGTCATACTAAATGCCATTGGAGTGTGTTTTGATACTATGTGCTTCACAATTATAATATGGTCACTTAATTAGCATATGCAAGGTAACATGTCAGTCACAAGATATGTTATGAACTAAATCAATTAACAGTTTAAGATTGGGCTTAAAGATGTGTTTTATACTTTAACACATTTTTCACATGAGAGCCCGTTGGGCTAGAAGTCTAAATGCAACATCAACTTCTCCTCATATCTGGCAATGATATTCTATTTTAAATGAGGGATGGTTGAGATTCGAACTCGTAATCTCTTATTACATTCGCTTCTGATACAATACCAAATAACAAATTTAACCAAAAGTTTAAGTTGATAGTTTAGAACTCAAGATATATTATATAGTCTAATAAAATTAAACTAATGATTGGAATTTAAGATACGTTATATATAGTTATATATTTTAATCACACATTTCATCATATTAGAACTTTTTGAAATAGAAATATCGATATATCACATGTTCTTTTCAAATATGGAGTTGAATATCTATTTTGAAAGAAGAATATGAATGAGATTTGATTATTTGAGACTGTGGCCTAGATAGCTAATACTATGTCAAAAAATCAATTTGAACGTAAGTAAAACTAATGATTAAAACCCTAATATATATGGATACTACATATTTTCTATTCATACTTAACATTAATATTTGAATTTTTAGAGGAGTGATTTAAACATATGACCTAAATAACTGATATAATGTTAAGAAATCAATTCAACTAAAAAATTTTAAAAGATAGTTAAACCCTAAAATACTTCATATGTGGATCCACACACGTCTTATTCATACTTGATCCTAAATATTATAGTTAAAAGAACAAATAAAATAAGATTGAAACTCATAATCTAAACAGTTGATATGTAGTTACGTACAAAGTTAAGAAATCAATTCAAAAAAAAAAAAAATTTTAAGTGGGAATCAAACCTAAAATTTGTAAAATACTAAGTGAAAATTAATCTCAAGTCTTTGCCTAAAAAAGAGATATTTAATCAAACTAATAGAAAACTCCATCCTCAAACCTAAAATATATTATTACTCTATCAAGTAGGAGAATGAAGTATGAATAAATTTGATTGAATTGGTAGTCACGAGAAAGTTTATTAGGGTATTAGGATTGCATTTTGAATACTCCCATTTGGGAAGGATTTGGTTCTTTGTGATTGGCATTCTAAGATTCCATGGATTTTAGTGTGTTGTTTATACTCCATCATTCTAATTAAATTTATAGCATTTTTTATTTTAGTCTGTTCCACTTAGTTTACATTATTTCTATTTTAAGATAATAGTTCACAATTTTCTTTTAATCTAATTCATTTATTTTTAATTCTCTTTTAATTTCAACCACATATTTTATTCTATATTTTTATTTATTATCACTTTTCCAAAAATTATCCTCATTCTTTTTAGTGCAGATCGAATAGGACAGATGAATCAAGTGTTAGGTGATGTATGATCCCAATTCCCATTAAGTGCGCAGGTGAAATTGGAAGCTAGCGCACGGTTGGTTGATAATAGAGACACATGGTTGGATCACCGGCTTTGCACATGATATACATGTTATGGCCTTGTGGGTGAGAGAGATGTCCAAAATTGATAAAATCAATTGAAATCGAGTATAACTTAATCTGACAAAAAATAATTCGTATATAGATATTTAAACTTACATTGTAAATACATACGTATATTCAATAATTAAAATTAACATGACTTAATACATTATACTCGATACTTGTCTGAACATCTAAATGGACACCTTTAGTGAAATCAGAATTTAAATGATGATGGACTGGAAATTTTATATCAATATCATAGAAATGATTTTACATGTCTGAAAGTGAAAAAATGTCAAATTTTAAGGTATTTGAGCAATTTTATTATATTGACAAATGATAGCGAGACTAACAAGTTAAACATAGTGTTAAAAATAATTCATGGGTCAATTACTACATATAAAGTAACAAGTACTAAATTTTCTGATTTTAACAAGGATCGTAGTCAAACTTCGCCCCCAAGTAGCTTTCGGCTTTGCGTAAGCCCTTTATTGTCTTTTTTCATATATATAATTACTTTTACTTTCTATCTCTTTGAAATTGCATCGTTTAACTCAAAAAGCTTTTATATTTTTAAATTAAACGATACTATATCAGAGGGATAAAGAGAGCATTTCACAATAGTATACTAGTATAATATAGACATTTTAGATAGAAGCGGAAGTACAATTAAAAACAGTGCATGACACATCAGAAAAGAAAAGAAATCGGGTAGAGATATTGTTCTTATTATTTGATAAAGTTCATATTTGTTGAAATTAGTTGATGTTTGAGTGTGTAGCTTTGGTATGTTTCAAGATCACAAATCTTTATAAGGTGAAAAAAAGGACTAAATGAGACGACTGATTAGGAAAAATGAAAGAGATCAAGGATAGATTACTTTGAAAAGTTGTTTAATAGACGTTAAGGGACTGATAAATCATGAGAAATTATGAGCATTTGAGCAACTCTATTATCTTGACGTCGAACTTGCAAGCATTGTGACTTGTGACTCAAATGTGTTATAAAAATTTGTGGGCCATTACCCCATAAATAAATATTTTATTGACTTTTAAGTAACCAGGTTGTGACTGATCTTCACCACTAGTAGCTTCACCCTTGCTAATTAATTTGTGTTCCACATTCCATACCTAATGCATTGCTGAATTAAGTTCGAAAACTCGACCATCAAAGCGATGCTCCCGAAAGAAGCATTAGAAATTAGTGGTCATTGGGCAATCACAAAGATTTATGACCAGGGTCAAGCTTGTGTTGTAAGATTCAGGCTAGCGAATTCTGCTTCAATCAGTCCTTTTTGTTACAAAATCTCTATTTCTGATGATTCTTTCTTGAGCCAAGGGACTCTTTGTCACATTCTATGTGTTGTCGTCTTTCTTCCCTTCCTAGACCCTGATCATAATTTCTATGAGTAGGTTACACCATGTATAATGATGATAGGCAATCACAGAGATTATTCTCATTCCCTAATTGTGCAACTTCATGTCTTTATAACAAAATCCCTCTGTTAAAGAATGTTTACACATTGAAAACAATTACTCAAGAAAATACCCAACTCCATTGCTTAATATGGGGTTGAGGAATCATGAAATAAATATGGGTATAAGGTTACACTAAGAACAAAAGATGCAATTACATATGCAAAACATGGAGAGTGGGAAAGCAACAAAAAAAACCAAGCAATGGCTCCTTGCAATATTTGTCCAAAATCGGAGTTTCAGAGGACTAGAGAAGCCTTAGGTGCGCAGTATCGTTCAATCGTTTTATCTGCCAACCAGTTCTCCAAGAATGTTGCAACACGGTCACAGACGACTCCTCTACACATAGCTTATGGGACATCAACGGGCTGCAACCGAGGATACCCGTTAAAAGGCACTTGATAGGAACCGAGTGACTAAAAACTCCGATACAAGTCGAGGAATTCCTAGCATTCATTTCATTAATCGAGTTTTGACGACTCGGCTCTTTGGGGGACATCTCTTCCTCATGGTAGTTGTTATCGCCTGTTGTGGTAACCACTTGCAGCCTGCTTTTCCCGGACTTTTTCCTGGATAATTGTCGGTGTCTGTAGAGCAAATCACATTGGGGTGGTGGGTAAGATGGCCCATCACGATCACTAATAGAGTTGGAATAGTTGTGTGAGTTCTGCTGTGGAAACCTGCCATCATTTGGGCGAGGTGAAAGAAAATCTGAACGGAGTTTTTCGGGCAGTACGAGTAATGTCGCATTCAAAAACTGAACCACTCGGAATTCCACTTGCCTTAGTGACTCTCCAGAAGGTGCAGCAAAATCTGGCTGGAGTTTATCAACTAAATTCAGTATGTCGGGAGTATATATTTCGGAGCGTGGACATCCCTCCCAGTGGCCCTGGCTCATATCCGAGAGTGCATCAGCTGTTTGTATCTGTTGTTCGGGAAAACTCATCTCCTGTTCAGTAACATAATGAGAAACTGTAAGCATACGCACATTTCAGGTACTAGTAACACATGCAACATAACATGCATTCAAGGTGTCGACCAAGGATGAATATACGTCATTCAAAATCAAATAGAAGTAGCTCGTATGGGTTAGATCCCGACTTTATACTGTTTTCAGTCTCCACGCGCTCTGGTCGAATGGTAAACTTCAAGACGCAATGATTCAAGATACCTTGCGACTGAAGTTGTAACTTAAGATACTTAAAGACCACGTAACAGACCGTTAATCTTCTTGACTTGTGTTTCAATCGCTCTTTCAAGATTCTTGTAACATACTAGCATCTTAGCAGTGAAAACATTGTTCGTGAATTATGCATTAATCTTGAATAAAAGTGACTCCTAATTAGTTTCATGAAGTTGCATTACACATGATTTATGTTCCTGCAGAACGAGCAGTCCAACTACTACCTAGCTCCGTGCACCTCTTATAGCGGTGCAAAAGTGCCACAAGTTGATCAAGCCAAAACGAAAGTGCATGAATCCATGAAATATAATTCGCTAGTTAAATCGCCTTTTGAATTCACGATTCGCTTAAAATGGTTCAAAAATAGCCTAAAACCGACAATAATTTACTTTCTTCAATTTACGATTCATGAGGCGGTTAGCGAATCATGTGACATTGCGCAAGATGATCCCCTTCTTAGAACAAAATTGAAGGAGTGTAAGTACTCATGAATTTTGAAGTTAGAATGATTTCAGTTCTGTTCCCGTCAACTTATTTCTCCCTACTTTTACTGCCATGGCCCATGAGTCGTGCAAGTTAGCAAGAAAACCCATTAACCTTTCGCCGAGTAAAAACAATGGAGTTGAATACATGTAATATTCAACGTTAAGATGATGTGAACTCTATTTTTTCAACTTATTTACAGCAGTCAATAAATTCAATCTAGCACTATAAGTTTAGCTAATAAACTGTCCTTTACTCTTTTTGGCCCATCTTATTGTGCCAGAGATTGTTACCCTATCTTTAACTGTGTCGGATTTCCACTCGGTTGAAGGGGATGTTTGGCAAAGTGTTTGGTGGTTGTTGGATGGTTCAATTGGCTTGTTTAACCAGTTGGTCAAATTGGTTTTTTTATTTATTTAATTTTTTTTTTGTTAGTTATTAAACTAGTTGTATTAGACAGTTATTGAGGAGAAGGTTGGTAAAAGTTAGTCGTTGGTTGTTTATTATAGAAAAAGCAGGTCAAAAAGCCAAAAGCCCTAATTTGCTTCCAGAATATTGGATAGAACTCTTACAGAAATTAAGAAATTCACCACGAGTAAGCATGGGTGACTCAAATGGGAATCTATGAGTCCATAACATATGGACCCTCAAGCAGGATCACATTAAAATCAGTATAGTATACCGGAGGGAAACCAGAAAGATAATTGGTCTGAGTTGCTAAGGAAAGAAAAGGATGAATTAGTTGCGTTCATTTGGCATGTTTGTATGTAACGCATGGTGTCAAATATGACCACATCTATGAGGCATCAGCATCTCGAACCATTTGCATCACCTGTGAAAATGGTTCCGTGAATTATTACGCGTGTATCCAAGTTTTAACACCATGATTTGTGGCATCAACCACTAGTTGAATCGACAAGGGAAGTTGAGAAATGGGAATACAAAAATGATATAGATATGAGGGAAGCCAAACATAACTAGATAGAGCAAAGCTAAAAATGGTAAGAGAAATACGGATTTCAGAAGTATATAGCACTAGATAGTAGATTGAGATGAGAGGGTGAAGATGTTTGCGAAGGATCCGATCTTGATGGAAGCCATTTAATGGTATTGAGGTAATTTTGTTTTTGTAAAATTAACTTAATTTTTTTGACTCGACTTATTTTTGAAAATTTTAACTTATTTTTCTTGAATTTAACTATATAAGCTAAGGAATAGGGTTTATGGGGCATGTATTTTTTGTTCACTCATATATTTGTGGTTCCTATTGCTAAGGGCTACTGGGATTTTAGAGTTTGGCATTATAATTCCAAAAATACAAGGCATATGTCTCAACCCTTGTTCATGAATTGACATAAGGCAATACAACACTAAGCATGAAGCCCAATTTTAATAGAAGAACTTTATATAGTCACTATGTTACGACAAACTTTACATTTTACTTCAAGTACCCATGTTCTTTCCTCAATGCTCCAACATGGGATGGGCATTTCAACACTTCACTTTTGACCAATCTTAGAAATTATAGCTTTCTAATATATAAGAAGCCATAATACTATTGTGCATAACTTTCTAATATATATTCCTAACTAGCTAAGATTTTTATCTTCGGACTTCATGTAAACTCCTTATGGCAAGTCTAGAACTATCTCAATAAGTAAATTTTTCTTGACTTATTTAGGTTAAAGTAACCTTCAATCTCTCAGCCTCAAGATGTATGTTTTGTCTTGTATGTGTTAAAGAAGAGCTCGAGCTTAAACCAGGCCATCTACAACTACAACATAAATTAGTATCACGCCAAATTATTGTTAGTATTTTCTTATACAAGACATAACAAGTTGGATGTAGTACGTGTTAGAGTAAATAACATATTTATGATACCATATCAAGGAACCAACTCAACCAAAAGCTTAAGATGGTGGTTGAGACCCTTGGATATGCTATATACTCTAACAGTACGAAGGCGTTAACCTCTCTCCAACTGTAAAATCTTTCCTTTTTAGATAAGCAAGGTCTTGTTTTTAACCCAACAGATCTTCATTAGACTATCAAATCAAAAAACCCTAATCACTAACTGATTGATCCAATGGCATGTTAACATTGTCTAAGCCAAGGCAGTTTAGGAAGCTTATAGCCGAGAAGCCATTAGTATAGTCCTTGCTAAGCATATATTCAGAAAAACTCTTAGCCAACCAAAAAGGACATTAGGTCTTCACTTGTATAATGGTGAGCTCCTTCCTACTACAAGGAGGCAAAACCTTCATTCAAGGAACTATATGAAGATATCCGACTAATAATGGCTTCTCTACATGATTTTACTAACGAAAAAACTTCCAAAGATCATTTGGAGACGAAAAATATCCATTACAATCTTTTCACAATAAATTTCATCACATTCTTTACAATGATTTTTTACTAGACTTGGGTTTTGTTTCCACTAAGCATTTATCAGACTGTAGATAGAACCAAACATTCATAAACAATCTAGCAACATGATCCCTACAAAAAAAGAAAATGAAATGTTCTAACAAAGTTATAATACCCTAAAAGAAGACATGGTTCTTACGCGTCACATTGGTTGGACATACTAGCTTAAATACTCTCCTGCTTTCTACGATGAGCCTAATATACTAATCAAAGCATACAAAGCAAAGAAGCTCCTTGCTTGTACACAATAGCTAGCCACATCAAACTATGGCTGCATTAAGAGTTCAATACTCAGTATATTTCATAGAAGCTGCATTTCCTAATCTTAACAGATGAAAATGGGCCTCTCGTCACCAATTACCATATTTAGGGTTGTAATTATTAGGATTATAATACACTCTCTTGTTCAATCAATAAAAGAATCAAGTGTAGTTACTCCTACAACAATAATGTGCATTTAAGGAATACATCCCACAAAAGTATTTTCACAACTGAATCTAGCCACAATAAAATCCCAGTAACTCATTTCTAAATAATACAACAAAAGAAAAGCAACACCTTTTGTAGTTACAAGTTAAAACTATCATTTCCACCAAGCTAATCATATGCTATAGAGCATTAATAATTGCTATGACTTGTATTCTCTATTCTAGAGCCGAGGGACTCTTTGGTCACACCTCCTTTATGGGTATGGCTTGCCGCATTTTTTCCTTCCTCGGACCCTGATCATAGTTTTCTATGAGCGGGATACACTTTTCTTCCTTCCTCAGACCCTGATCTAGTTTTCTATGAGCGGGATACACTGGATATGATGACGATGATGATGATCTATATTCTTTACCAAATGAAGTGGGATCATTCACTTAGTATGATTAATTTAACACTTACACTTTGTTAATTACCAAATCTCGCTAATACTATGTTTGGATAGAGGAAACGAAGGGAAAGAAAGGGGAGGAAATAAAGGGATTGTATTTTCCTCATTTGGATGCTCGTAGAGGGAGAGATTGAAAGGAGGAACTCCTTCGCATTATAAACAAAACAAATCCTTCTAGCATTGAAAGATTTGGAAGTAAGAACTAAGAACACACCAATCATCCCTCCCCTCCTCTTTCCTTTCCTTTCATTTACCCTTTAAAAATGTTATCCAAACCTATTGTATATGTGGAAAGAATTGGAAGGAAAATGTTAACTTTCTTCCGCTCTCTTTTCTTTCCCTCCTAAACAAACAAGGGAGATCCCTCCCCTTAGTTTTCCTGCCCTCTCTTCGTCTTCCCTTCCCTTCCTTTCCTTTCCTTTCCCTTCCCTCCTAATTGTTAGCCAAACAAAGTGTTAAATACTTATACTTTCTTGAAAATTCAACACATACAACAAAAAGTTTAGTCATCCCAACACATGAAAATCCTTAACTAGGGGCCTCTAGAAACTCAAACAAGAACTCATATAAGCCCATCAAAGTGACATCATTTCAAAACTAAATTCCTCCAACATACCATAATAATAGTCAATCAAAAGCCCAGAAATTCCACAATCCACATTCAAAACAAAGTTATCTTTATTTATTAGCAACAAATTCAAGCTCAAAACTTTACCTGACAAACAGAAACAGCAGTAGCTTTAGCTCGATCCAAAGGGGAAGTATAAACAGCATTAAACCTAACACCTTGAGAATTCAGAAAAACAGCCAAAGCCCTAGCTTGTCTCTTCCCATTATTAGTCAAACCAGAATCTGGGCATCTCCCATTTATCAAATCAGGCCTTAAACTCATCTCACTTTCTCCATGACTGATCAAATAAACCTCCAACAAAATCCCTCTTTCTTTCTCATCTTCCATTATCAACATCCCGTCAGATGAGTAACTGCGACCAAAGCTCACAGATGGTGGTGGTGGAAGTGGCGGAGGCGGTGCAAGAACATTGTAAGGGTCCCACACCTTGATTGAGGGTCCCATCCTTGGAGTTCCAAGAGAGGATAACTGTGGAGAAAGAGGTGAAGCTGAAGCATAACATGGTAACATCTCTGGTTCTTGTTCTAGAACCTTCTTTACAGTGTGTGAATCTCCTTGTCCTGTTACTCCATGTTCATCTTCTTCTTCATCTTCTTCCTCATCTTCTAGAGTTTGGACTGATTGATTAGAACCCATTTGGGGATTTAGGAATTAGATTGTGATATTGAATGGGATTTTAGCTTATCTTTTCAGATTACAATCTGGGTTGATTGCATAATGCAAAAATAAGTCCAATTTTGAAGCAAGATTGAAACTTTACACTGATTTGACTAAAGGGTTTATTAATTTAATTGAAATTCTAATAATTTGGGTGATTCTATCCCTTTTTCCCTTGTTATACAGCAAAATGATACTGAAGATTGAAGGGTTATAACGGGATGAAGGGGTTTTTCTGGATATTGTGCCGGAGATTGAGGAAAATGGGAGATTGGAGAAAGTAAAATGGGCAGATCTGATGACAGATCTTAAAATAAATTCCTGTTGTGGATTGGTAAGAATCTTTGAATTCAAAGTTTCTACAGTTTATGCAAATTTCACTGTTTGATAGTGAAGTTAGAGGGGTCAAATTCAAATAACTGAATGTTTGAAGCAAGAAGTATGGAGTAATACCTTTAGTTGGTTGCTCAAGAAAGAATTTGATAGTCTAAGTAAGGAACCATGATTTGTAATAATTTTATGTATAAAAATTTGATGGGGAGACTTTTACGATTTTAATTTGTCATTTTTGTTTTGTTTATGTTATTGGTATTTATTTTATTTTTTTTTGTGTTAATTTATAACAAAATATGGAGATTAATTATGAATTTATGAGAATTAATGTAGTGGAAGCCCAAATCTTGTGTTGAGTAGTTACCTTAGTATATGTAATGGGAGTAATTGATTTTTTGTAGTTGATTTTTATTTATTAAAACTTTATTTATGTTGATTGTAAATTGATTGTTTTTTAGTGTAGGTGATTTTCATTTATAGACTATAATTATGTTTTACTAATTAAAATTGGTTTTTAGTGATGGTAACTGATCTTTTAATTAAAACTTATTTTTACTAATTGTTTTTTTAAGATGAACTAAACAAGTTCTAACTTGAGTACGATTTATAATGTCTATACTCTATTATAACTATTCTCTTTTCTTGGCCTACGATATACCAAAAAAGGTTGTGGAAACCAATAATAAAACCAAGAATAGTGGTAAAGTGCTTTTGGAAAGTATTGCACCGTATATTATGCCTAGGAAATCCCGCTCAGTAGCAGGGTGGGGGTAAGTGACAAACAAATAATATCATAGCTCTTCAATGAAAGGGCATGAAGGATGTGTTAAAGAGACCCCTAAATATAAAAAGCCTTGAAAAAAAAAAGCATGATTGATAACGAATACGCAGTGGAAAAGCTACCTACAAAAAACTATAAAACTAACGCAATATATATAAAGTAAATTAAATACATAAACACAAAAAATATAAATACATAAAGAGATAAAAACAACTACAAATACACAAAAGAATTAAAGATGCCAGCACAAAACCAAGGAAAAAAGGAAAAAGGCTAAAAGTCTAAGACACACATAAGCCCTTTCCAATTACTTCTATCAATAGTCTGGTCTTTCGAGAGGTGTAGCTCCTGTAGTCTAAGTTAATTTGCTCCTCTCACGTTTTCTCAAGTCTGTCTCGACCTATCCTAGCCTCTACTATGAGGCTTTCCAGCGTGATCATGGGTCCATCTTTAGTCTTTCTCTTCATAGTCGGTCTCCCCAGAGATTGTCTCTTCGAGAGACGTCTCTCAGGTTCAACCCATTAAAACATATGCCTACTTATATCATCCCTAATGCCTACTTACATAATCCTTAATGCCTACCTAGTATTTACCGTATCCTTAATGCTTACTTACAATGTCCTTAATGTCTACTTAATTATTCTTAAATGCCTACTTATAGTATCCTTAATGTCTATTTACATCATTCTTAAATGCCTACTTACCGTATTTTTAATGTCTACTTACAAAATCTTAAATGCCAACCCACTGAATCTTTATGCCCACTGAGTAAGCGTGTACTAATAACATCTTAAATGTCTACTTACAATAATCTTAATGCCCACTGAACAACAGACTCTATATTTTTCTTTATGAATCAACCCAATTAAAAATTGTAGACAATCTCTTACAAAGATTCGTGATTCAAGAATTGGTGTTAGCGAGACGGATTATTAGGGAAGCGGGTCTGTAGTGGGCCTTGTTTTAAGAGTGGTATGGATTTGTGATAGTCACTAACGGGCTTTACTTTTTCAAACCTCATACTGAATTTTTCGATGTTCAATACAGAAATCATAAATAGCTCCATATTTGTCCGCTTTACTTAGAAACCGAACCCTAATTCTCTTTAGGGTTTAGCGGTACATCTCTCTATTTCTCAACCTGCATCCACAAATCCCAAATCAATGGCGTGTACAATCGATTTCCGCCGTCTGGACGAGGGTTTTGGCGGTAAGACCTACAAGCGTAAGCGCGAATCTCAATCTCTTCTCTCTGAACCTGCTCAAAATGATTCATCAATGGAGATCGACAATCAGAACGACAATCCACCAGCAAAAAGAACCGCCATTGCATCATCTGATGACCCTAACAAACCTGTTTTCGGTCGTCCTACATACGATGGAGTTATCGCAGGTAGAGTTTCTGGAAGAAATTGGAAGCAGCCGAGAAAACATCGATCGTCTGCAATGGCGGTGAGTCGAAAACCTGTATCGTTGGAGCAAAGGATGAGAGAAAAGGAGTTGAAGAAGGCTTACAAAGAAAGGAAGGAAGAGCTAAAAGAAGAGATTCGAAATCATAAGATTGAGAAGAGGAAACAAAGAGAAGAAAGAGAGAAGAAGAAGCAAGAGAATATTTTGAAGTCTGGAACTAAACTTCAAAAGATTACAAACCCTAAAACTCTTAAAAAGATTGCTAAATCCAAAGATCGTAAGCTGCTTAAGGTCGTCCCTGATCATCTCGTTAAGAAATAGTTTGGATGATCAGAATTGAGGTTTTTGTTGCTATTTTCATGTAATTTTCTCTTTTTTACTCAGTTTAATCGAATTTTTAATTTCAAATTGCTGGAGAATCAAACCCTAGTTAAGAACTGAAAACTTTGTTTAAATTATCTGTAAGAATTCTTGTTCCAGTTGTATTTTTGTTTGAAATGAAAGGTTTAAGTTTTGTATTTTCTCAATCTTTGATGAAATAATTTATTGATTGTAAATTGTTGGCAACAATTTTCAGTGGAATTACACGCTTTCATTCGTTTTCATTGAAGAGTCTGATCAAGAAAAACTTAAGTATCAAGAAGTAACTTGACAACAAGGACTACACGCTTTTGCCACCATTCTTTCCTGTGCTAAACAAGACTTTTTAACACCCATCGAAATTGGCTGCCCATATACGAAATCACCAATAATCACGACAAGAGCAATGCCCATCTTTAAAATGATGAAATCGACTAGAATCTCGAACTATAATCTCTCTTCCAACTATCTTAGAGATGATCTTGATGGCTGCATGGCAATCAGAACAAGCCCTGAGATTCTTAAACACTAATATGGGTGAACCTTCTGGAGTGCTGATCAATGCAAATGCTATAGCTATGCGTTCGCTATGGTATTTCAGCGATTCTGCTCGGATATCTTCATCCCAATTATGAAGGGCACAGCTCGTATCTGGTTTATAGCCTTCTTCCTCCATTCTTTTAGATAAAGACTCGATTTTTCTTCTGATATCTTTCCATCTTGGATGAGCTCTGTCATTTGCAGAAAAAACATGCATCTTATGGTTAATTTCCACCCAACTGTAAGCGGGCGCCTTCCTTACTCCTTGTCGTCTCATCGCTTTCTTCACTACTACAACTTTGTCCCATTCGCCTGCTACTGCATAGATGTTAGACATGTTCACATAAGCAGCAGCATCTTTCACCTCCATCTCGAATAGTCGTTCTGCAACTTTTTTCGCTAGCTCATGGTTTTTATGGATCCTACACGAGTTTAAAATCGATGAGAGCATAACCTCATCGGGCTTGAAGGGCATTTCAGCCATCAGTTTTTCGGCTTGTCCAAACCGCCCATTTCTGCACAAGATATCAACCATTGCTATATAATGCTCTCGTCTAGGCTCCATTTTGTGCAACTCAGTGATGTTATTGAAATACCTCAATCCTTGATCAACAAGGCCGCAATGGCTACAAGCAGTGAGGACATTAAGAAAACTTATTTGATCGGGAGAAAGACTGGTTGAAATCATTTCCTCAAATAATTCGATCGCGCCTTCACCATCTCCGTTCTGAGCATAGGCAGAGATCATGGCATTCCATGTGACGGTGTTTCTATAAGGCATTTCTCGAAAAGTTTTGACAGCATCTCTCATTGAACCACATTTTGCATACATATCAAGCAATGCACTTCCACAATGCATATAGGAAATGAATCCCGACTTCAATATCAAAGCGTGCAGTTGTTTTCCCAGCGAGAGTGAGGATAAACTTGCTGTAGCTCTTAAGATACTGGCAAACGTGGCCTGATCTGGGTTTACATTCGCCCTGCACATTTCAATGAATACATCCATCGCTTGTTCATGGTACCCGTTTTGTACAAGAGCGGACATCATTGTTGTCCAAGGGATTGTGTCTTCACCTGAGAGTTTCTGAAAAATCAGATTGGCTTCATCAAACCGCCCACATCTAGCGTACATGTCTAGGAGTGCATTTCCTACTTTAAGTTCCGACAATGCGCTTGTCACAATACTGTGGCAATGAATTTGTCTACCCATTTCTAAATTAGCAGTGTCAGCTGCTATACTTAACATAGTAGCAAAGGGAAAGTTCTTCCTGTCAAATTTTGTGCCCTGCAACTCCTGGAAAAGGGCAAGAGACTTCTCATACTTCCCTTCCCGAGCATTGCCAGATATGATAATATTGTACGAAACACAATCAATCTCAGTCATCTCGTCAAAAAGTTTCTCGGCTTCTTGTACTTGATCATGCTTTGAATACATATCAAGCAAAGCATTCGCTACGAAAATGTTCCAATGGAAGTTGGTCTTCATTACAAAAGCATGAATTTGCTTGCTGAAAAATAAGTTCCCTAACCCGATACAGGTACTTGATACAGCAGTAAAGGTAAATTCAGAAGGTCTGAAACCCATTTTCAGCATTTTCAAGAACAGATCAACAGCTTCCTCATTCATCCCATCATTTGCATACCCAGTAAGCAATGCATTGAAAGTAACAGAATCTCTTTCTGACATTTCATCAAAGACCCTAAAAGCCAAGTCCAAGCAATGACACTTGCAATAACAATCCACCAAAGTATTCGACACATTAAGGGCTGTTTGGAATCCCAATTTTACAACGTGGGTATGAACTTGGATCATTTGATTCATATATTTTCTATCATCAAAACCCGACAATAATGTGGCAAAAATAACAGTATCCAGCATAATCATAGAGCTATACATATCCACATAGAGCTTGAAAGCATCCATAGGGGAGCCATATTTGGCGTAAGCACCAATCAAAATGGTCCATGTAACAGTGTTTCTAGCGATCACACGATCAAACAAGTGTCTTGCAGTAACAAGATCCCCAGACTTTACATAACCCGAAATGAGGGTGTTTACAGAGAAAATATTTCTGTTAGGCATTTCATCAAACAATTGGTGTGCCATCGTAAGCTGACCATTTTTGATGAGCTTTTCCATTTGAAAGTTAGTACGGCTTGTTCCAGGGTTAAAACCCGTTTTAATGATACGGGCATCAATGACATTTTGGCTGATGGATTGCAATTTCGGGGATTTGATAAATGAGGAAAGTTTGTGGACTGTATTAGTCCAGTACTTTTGGTTCATGGGGATCTCTTAAACTCTAACAATTCCATTGTTTTCATGTTCTATTTAACATACTGCAATAATCAAAAATAATTCTTGGAGGAAGTTGTTTCGGCTAAGAAACCAGTCAACTTGATTTAAGAGGGAAGGGACTGTTTTCAGAAAGGGGTCTGCTGTTGAAGAGTCCCAGTACTTGATTTGGGTTCGGCTAGTGACCTGCAAAACGAACAGAGTTACTTACCCAGGGTTATTTTTCGGAAAGCCCCTTTGACGTTCAGGTTATTAGTCGAAAATAGGAAACAAGAAATAAATGTGAGTAGTTGAGAAATGGAGAGTTTTAGTGAGAGAAATTACTTACCTTAAATGGTAATTAGGGTATTTATAGCGTAATAAATGACTTAAGTTGACTATTTCAAAGGTATTTTGGTAATTTTACCCTAAAGGTGGGCTCTCTTGAGGCCTAGACTTACTTTTGGACTTTGGGCCTTTTGACTTGGCCCATCAAATTAGGGCTTGTTGACTCTATAATAGAAGTGAATTTGGAAATTAAAAGGTGTGCGCTGTTTTTATACTCTTGTTCTTATGAAAAAAAATTTGGAAGACATAATTCAATAAATTCCGTTAGTTATAAGGTCTTTCATGTATTTGTAAGGCAAAGTACACTATAAAAGGTGTATGCTGGTGCGATTAATGTATTTGCGTATTATGCATCTGGTGCATCTCCTTATTGGATTGAATAATAGATTTAATCAAGTTTTAACTTTTAGAGTAGAATAAAATATAAATTAAAGCGATCGATAAATAATAAAAAAAAGGGATATTATCAATGGTACCCCTGTACTATAGAAAAATAACAATGTTATCCTAGTGTATTTCAATGGTACCCCCAAAGTGTATGCTAATTACAACCGTGACACTAATAATGATTTTTCCGTTAATTGTCCGTTAACTTTTGAATTTAACGTAACCATGGTTAGTTTGTAATTGTTTAAATATCCAGCATCAATTCAAACACACGATCTTCTTCTTCTCTTTTCCATCTCCTCTTCCTTCTCTGCTTCCACGGCTGCTTCCTCAAGGATCTCATCATTCTGCGGTAAGGTGTATTCGGGTAATACCAAAAGACAACATGGAAGCCCTAACGTTAATTCCATTGAAATTGGTGATAGCTGGGTAAGGTTGAAGAAATGTTACTGTGACCCAACAAAATTCTATGATATTAGGGTTTCGGGTTCAATTAACAATCTGGGAAGAATCTACTACAAATGTATGTCGTGCCAAGCATTTGAATGGGGTTTTGATGCTGATTTAAAGGAAAACATTGATAAAGCTACACCTACAGAGGTACAAGGTGCTGCACCTGTAATGTTCAATGGCGAACAATTTAATGAACTCAAAGCAACTGTTGAAGGGCTGTCCAAGAAGGTTGATAGCTTACTTAAGGTTCTGGTTTTCATGAAATTTGTTGTAATGTTCTACCTATTATTGGTTTTTCTTGCGATTGTAAAGTAAGATTGTAAGCGTTGTAATGGTTTCCATATATGTAAGCTTAGGTATTGTGTTGGTTCTTGCCTTGTAAAAGTAAGGTTGTACTGTTCATTACCAAAAAATTGGAATTAGATCAATTTGCATACCAAGTTGCTGTTGTTCATCCAACATCTTACATAATACAATCTGGAATACAATCTTACATAATTTGCATCCATAATCATACATTAATTTTACAAAAGAGGTTTAATCTACTGTTCATCCATTAGTTATACAAAAGAGGATTAATCTACTGTTCATCAATTAGGTATACAAAAGAGGATTAATGTACTGTTCATCCATATGAAGTCAGAAGTTAAGTAATTACATTCACATAACACAAATACTAATCATTTTGCTTTGCTCTTTCCCTTGCACTTGGAAGTTGAAGCATCATTAGTGTTTGTTGCTGCTGCCTTTTGTTTTTTTGTTGCCCCTCCCTTGCAACTGGCCTTGTTGTGACCAAAATCCCCACACTTCTCACATTTTATTGTCTTGCTCCTCTTTGCCTTCCTCTCTTCATCAACAGCTCTCTTTCGGTTCCTACAAGGCCTACCAACACCTCTTTTGAGCACAGGAGGTAATATAGTAGGGTGTTCAGTTGCTGGCCACTTATCCTGGTCAGGGATAGGTTTAATGCTGTGATGAGAGGCCAACTTATATTTCTCTACTGAATACCAATCATCAACCAAGGATTGTGGATCAAGACCTTCATGAAGTATCGCTCTCATTGCATGCCTACATGGTATGCCAGTGAGTTGCCAGACATTGCAAAGGCATGTGCGTTGGTTCAAACTGACAGCCAAAGTTGATTTACCCTCCACCACCTCATACTCCCTTGGACTAGACATGAAAGCCCTGCAAGACCTACTCTCATTGTACAATACTTGAACTCTCTTCGCAATGTTTGGACGCAGCCTCTCCCATTCTTCACACTTCTGCCTCCTTGTTGCTAACCTAACCATTGTTACTCTCCTAATTCCCTCTAACAAACTTAACACTGGCTTGCACCTGTCAGTTCCTAGGGTTGCATTGAAGCTTTCCACAAAATTTGTCTTGTTAACATCGCACTTCAATTCAGGGTCAAATTTATGTTTTGTCCATCTCTCTTGTGGACCCAAATTAGCAAGCCATCTCCTTGCATCAGGGTTTTTTTTTTTCAATCTCATTCATGGCCTTTGCAAATGTGAAGGTTGAGAAGGCCCCACATGCTAGCCAAAACAATTGCCATAACTTAGGCCCATGAAAAGACTTCTTCCAGTTGGCACTAAGGGGTCTGCAACAATACCTTCTTTGCACCTTAGGCCACAAATCAGTGAGAGCCTTCTCAATTCCCTGCATATGAAAACAACATACTAAGATTAGGTTTAGAAGATTATGCATAATCAATGAAATACCAAGTAATAAGTGTTGTTACCTTCTGTCTGTCAGATATTATGCACCAATTGTCGTCTCTGTTACTTAGTTCCAGTACATGCTTAAGATGCCAAATGAAAAACTTCCAACTCTCTTCATCCTCACATGAAACAATACCCCATGCCACTGGAAACATTTCATTGTTGCCATCAAGGGCAATTGCAGATAACAAAACACCACCATAATTACCCTTCAAATGAGCCCCATCCACTCCAATAACACTTCTACAACCAGAAAAAAGGCCCTCCAGAGATGCCTTGAATGATACAAAAATGCTCATAAATACTAGTGGTCTATCAGGATGTGTAGGGGGATACCAAGCACAATTTGCATATGAACCCTCGTTTGTTGATTTGATAACATCACAGTAAGATGGCAATGCACTGTATGATGTATCATGCCCACCATGAATGATACTCAAGGCCATGTTCCTAACCCTATACAAGCTTGGTTGTGGCATCTCAACACCATATCTGGACCACAAAAGCTCATTCAAAGCCTTACCTGGGATGTCATTATTAGCCCTTATGTCCTCCAGTAAGGCATGGCATGCCCACTTCACTGTTACCATAGGGTTTTTGGTTTCTAACCCCAAGCATGTGTGTTCCGCATTTTGAATTTTCTTGATAGCCCAAGTGATACCATCAGGCAGCCTAGAAGCAAGCAATCTCCACTCACATTTTGCTTCACTACAACTAATTGTGTACCTAAGTCTGTCTGCTTTATCAACAATCACTGAAAAATCAGATTGTATGCAATAATCCCTAATCACATCTCTCAAATGCTGCTTATCTGTAAACAATTGCCACTCCTTAATCACAATGTTCCCAAAACCTTTGTCTTTGTACAGCTCCCCATTCTTATACAACTTAGTCAAATAATTATCAAAGTCATCACATTCATCATTCCAAATTGGTCCTTCAAATGGATCAAAATAATCTGCATCAACATCTTCCATCCTTATTCCATCCTCTACCTCATCCTCTTTATCACTATCAACCAAAGACACAGTATCACTGTCACAACTATGGAATGACAGGGTTGGATTGAAAGATTCATCATCACTCTCACTAACCAATGATTCTGTTCCAGATGTAGCAGCAGCCTCCTTGTTCTGTTGCATCAATCTTACAGACTTTCTAATAACTGTCTTCTTAATTCCCTTTCTTTTCATAGTGGTCTTTGGGATTTTTTTCGTTTGGGGATTTGTTTAAAGTTTTCTTAGCACTGGTCTTTGGAGTTTTGTTTAGGGATTTGTTTAAAGTTTTCTTTTGTGTTCTTTTTGGTGGTGTCTTCTTTTGTGTTCTCTTTGGTATTGTACCCTCCATATTAACTTCATCATTTGCTTCATCATTAACTTCATCACCTTGGTTTATCTCATTCGATAACTCAGCATTTTCAATGATAACATCATTGATGTTGCCAGGGGATGGTGGGTTTATCTCAACATGTCTTCTACTCCTTCTCAAAACAGGCAACTTGAGCCTAAACTCAGTCTTTGGTGGTTTTTAGCCCTTGGGCTTCAAAATCTGCAATGGGGTTGAAATGGGGTACACTTCTATATCAAAATCACTATCAACATCCATATCATCCTCAACAGCATGTTCCTCAAGTATTACAAGTTCCTCCTCACAGGGTACATCAACATCCACATCATCAGTAGGTTGTTTCTCAGGTGTAACAAGAGTTGGAATGGGGTCCATATCATCAATAGGTTTTTTCTCAGGTATAACAGGAGTTGGAATGGGATTCACATCATCCTCAACACTCAACACAGGCGGCTCCTCGTAGGGTTGACTAGGGGTTGGAATTATCAAAACAACATCATCATCATCTTCATCATCAAGTTCTGCAGGAGGGGATTGGATCTCAAATTTTTCTTCTGTGCATTCTGCTTTAAGGTTTCCCTAAGCCTCCTAGCATTATCTAACAGGGCATTAGGTTTAGAGTCCCCCACATGGATGCAAATACTGTCCTTGCCCATATTTCTACTAAACATCTCCAACAATGCTTTATCATCAACTAGTTCAACATGCTTCTTTTTGTATACATAACTAAAACTGGGATGTTCAGGCGTCAAATGTTCCTCCCTCTCAGCCTTATCCCAATAATCAATAATCATGTCTAGCAAGTTAACTAGGTCGACATCTTCAACAAAAACTTCTGTCTCTTTACCCTTGTACACAAATTTCAATACCACACTATCATCCATTTACAATCTATTAACACAAAAAAAAAACAAAAACAAAAACAACATCAATCATCCAATGCCAAACACATTCAAAATTCAAAAAAGCCCTAAATTTTAGGGCTTTTCCATTACAAAAACGACTCAGAACACCTTTAAACCACAAAATTCAAGAACAAACCCTAAAGATCGAAACATTTAGGACGACAAAATCAAAAAAAAATGCGACATTTTACTTGACATTTAGAGTAATCACTCAAACAACCGAACATCTTGCATGTACAGAAAAAAATGAGGAAAGAATAGGGAACTTACCAACGTCAACGAAAGCAGCAATGAGAAAGATGAAGCTTCAACAATGGCGTGATCAACGCAGGGAGATGATGATGAACACAGAGTAAGCAAGTACGGGTTAGGAGGGAAAAGGAAGAGGGAAGCAAATGAATCACAAACAAACCATGGTTGGTTTTTAATGACATTTAACGGAAAATTCATTATTAGTGTCATGGTTGTAATTAGCATATACTTGCGGGGTACCACTGAAATACACTGGGGTACCATTGTTATTTTTCTATAGTACAGGGGTACAATTGATAATATCCCTAAAAAAAATACTTCCACTTAGGCTAAATTGAAGGGAGTAACAACGAAAAATGGTGCACTTGAAAAAGGAGGAAGTGTAATACAATTTTAGTTGAAGAATCTTATTGATAGTTGAATTATTCTCTTATTCTACTACTAAGTCAATCTTACAAGGGTATAAAATCAAAACGCGATCTTTTTTACACTTTTACACTATGAGAAATATTGTTTTGGTCTTACTGAAAACTTTTACAACATGATCGATGCGATACAATACTTGATCATATTACTTATATTAACTTCTATGTATTATTGATTTAAGTTGATGTCTATAATTGATTATTTTCTTCAAATATTATAGAGCTTTATTAGATTAACTATAACGGTTTGTCTTTAATCCAAAATAAAAAAAAAACCGCAAAAAGTTACATAAAACAAAATAAATCACCTGTGAAAATCATTGCTATCAAAAATTGTACTTTGTTTGAATTTATCAAATTATAATCTACAATTAAAATTATATTTTAATAATTATCTACATATTCTCCTCCATATTCACCTCTTCCTCTCCTAAACTCGTCAAAGTTTTTAACTTTTAACCGATGCATTTTTTTCGTATTATGCTTTGATATTGTTTGTTTGTTTTGTTTATTTGATTATTTATTTGATATTGTTAACTTTGATTGACTGACTGTAGTCTTGTAATTTGTTAATCCTACAGCAAATATTAATAGAACCAACATTCAAGATATTGTGGTCAGCGGCATGGAGTATGGGTAATGGGAACTGGAGTTCGACACAAATATGCTCCAAATCTTCACTTTTTATTTTATTGTACAAGAACAAGAGTGTATAAGATTGAGCAATCGATGTTGGCCTACAGGCGCAGCCAACATCTCTGATCTCGAGGTTTTGGAATCGAGTTACACCCATGGCTGTGTTGGAATTCGCCCCTAATTCACCCAACTAACCACAGTTTCAACTAACGAATAAAACCACAAACAAGCATCTACGACATTACATACACTGGTGGCCTTCATCCCGGAAAGAAAGTTGTGAAATCTTCAAAGCAGTGTCAGGTTGAACGCCAGCTGAGGGTAACGACTAATGGGGCGTAATACCTGATTTTCAAATATCAAAGATTCTGTCAGATTTCTGGCTGAATTCAATCAGCATCGTACGAATTTCCATTGGAGCAAGTTCCACAATCAGATCTGTAGGATCAATCGGTCCGCCTCGTGTCACTTTGGATGCCTTTGCAGAAGAGCTTTGAGACTTCCAAACCAGTCTCTTCTTCTCCATTTCTGCTCGCTCTTGATTTGCCGAAAGGTTTGTCTCCATTATTTTTTCAATCTGGGCAATTTCACAAGAGGAACATAAGTATGATTCATAGCTGCCGATATAGATAGTGAAAGGTTAAGAATTAAAGCACAAATGTAAAGAAATGTTATCTACCTTCTTTGACGAGAATAGTTTTTTCAGTTCTACCTTTGCCGTGCCTGAAAGGTCCTTGTCTTCTCCAACCTTAATTTCAACCAGACATGAAAGTAAATGATATTAGAAATACAAAGCCTTCAATGTATACACATATGCTACATAAAGAGCAGAGAAGCCATGGATAACTAGTTATTAGAGTAGTTCGAATTGCAGCGACTCTACAACACCTCTACTATGATCCTATGTGCCAAAAAGACATTCCATATACTATATCTTACTTCAACTTGGTTGAATACTTCTGGTTCTAGTTCCTACCTCCACATTTAGCATAGCATACCTCATCTCTATTTTATCCATGATATGATGTCATTAGTGAAAAACAATGCATAATGAAACTTTTCTGTAAATCCGTATTGTTTTCTCATCTATAGACTATAACTTTGTTTTTGCAAAGGTTAGAGCTCAAAACAAAACCTTAACATAGACCTATCGTGATTCCAAAATCTTCAGTAATATCTCCAACATTGGTTTTGTACTAACTAATCCATATCTTGGACTATACTTATATACTTACTTAATATACCTTTTTTTTTCACAATGCACCAAATTACTTTCCCTAATACTTTGTCATCTGCACTCTCCAAATCAACAAAAACACATGCACTTTTGTACCCTATAGCTTTCCATTTGTTGTGTTGCGAGATTGATAGTTTTCATGGTAAATCATTCTGGCATAAAACCAAAAACTTTTAGGAATACTAATACCACTTTTTAGGTGATGTTCAATCACTCTCCCCCGATAATTTCATATTCTGACTCTAATAATAACATTTACATAAAATCAAACGAAAAGTGACAATTTGCAAACATCATGGCTGAAACCCGATAGAATACAAAAATAAATACCTCGACTAGTTATAAACAGATAGGTGAACAAGATTACAAGGTCATCTCAAAAATTTGTAATTCTCACTTAAATTTGGAAGGTCGATACATATAGGTACATTATGAAATGTAAAATACTTATGTGCACAAAACGCCGTCATTCTTCTAGCATGTCCATGTTCCATAGAGAATATGGTAGCCTTTGAACAAAAATTATATGACAAGTAAAGAAAGTCTTTCGGAAAAGCAAATTGAAATTCATAGTTTTAAGGGAAACATCAAACATAAGATTCTAAAAGAGCAAATATTGAGCAAAAATAGTGATAACATAGATTGACGCGTGATTTACCATCAGTTATCAATTTAACAGCATTTTAGCATTTTAGGTAATATGAATAATGTTCATGCAAGGGTACAGTATGTATATCAAACCCCTTTAGTATAACTGACAAATAAAACAACTCATTCTTGACTTTGAGAATCAGCACCACAGAATTCTAAAGAGGTTATCAACCTCAGATTTATAAAAATTAATTGGTGAAATATTATGAACTATTTCTAACTACGGCACATAAACGTGCAATAAAGTGAAATTTGAAATTATGAAGCAATCAGATTTTTTATTAGAGCACCATACATGGTTGCATATTCTTTCCCCACCCACCAGCAATACAATTTATGCCCAATAGTACCACTAAAATTTCTTGTCCTTCCTTCCCTAAGTAATTGTGCACATATGGATACTATGCACATCAGGAGGAAGGCACTGATTGACCGACACATAATAAGTTCAAAGCATCCTCTAGGCTAAGACCTCTAAACCATGATGAGACCAGAAAGAAGGCATCGACATTTGCACCTGCTGCAACTCTACCCTCCATGTATAGCAGGTGCAAGATATGAAACTCACCGCGTCGAGTTTCAGGTTCAAGTACATTGAAACATCGATTGGAGTTCTGTATCAAAATTTTGATGTTTTTAATTGTATTTCACAACTCCATACATGTTGAAGATGGCAAGTGTGCCATTAGATTAGCCAAACAATATGTTTCATTTAGCAAACTGATTATAACAGTTAAAGTTCAATTAGTAGAACAGGTAATGGATGGAAAGAGGAAAAATAAGGTAAGAGGTGTTATCAGAGTATAAATAACAAGAGAAATTACTTGAATGACAGTTTCAAAACAGTGTCATTTAGAAGGCACTTCTTTTTGGGACAAAGGATTTTAATTTATGGATTTATAGTTAAACATTTTTAGTACTACTAAGTGAAAACAAAACCCATATATATTCATTACACATAATAGCAATGTTGGTAGGATATATAGGGTTTAATTATCAAATAGCAGTCACCCGTTGATACATATTGAAATAGATTTTGCAATATTTCCCATGAAGATGTACCAGATAAATATAAGTCCTGGATTTTCCTTTTTCTTTTTTTCTGGTACACAAGATTTAGGCCCTAAATCTGGAGAATAGTAAGAAGATGATAAATGGTATGATTATCAAAAAATGATCATCAGTTGGGTGTACATTAGAAAATAGGAGAAAAGATGTAAACAAAATTTTCCTTTTTCATATTTCTGCTACATCAAAGATTTAGGTCTTAAGCCTGATAAGTAGGAGAGTATCTTACATGTCATGTCCTTTAATGGCGTATCTTAAAAACTGCCTAAAGAGTTACTCGAAGATGTGTACGTGGGTTTCTTTTCTTTAACAGTTTAGATAGGTAACAAGTAGCCAGATGATACTAGATATTTGTCTCATGTACTCACGAGTGTTACTCTACGAAACAACTCAACAAGAAGTATTCGGTATTTAATACTGGGTAGTTGTGTCATTAGTGTTATTTAACAAAACAAGTCTGCAAGAACTGCTTGCCTATACTTCATCACAAAGTTGGCCTTTTCAATCTAACTGGAAGCTCCAGACACTATTTCAATAAAATGTTTGTGAAGAGCAAAATTAAGACGCAAAAAGGACCAGAATTGTGGCCATGCAGTTCACATTGAAATGTTCAACTACATGAGATTTTGCAATCACCGAATACAACAGGACGATATTGATGCGGCAAACTGAACATTTACTAAGGGAAAAAATTCAGAAAATTCCAAGAATATACCTCAAACAGATGTGCCAAGCGAAGCAGGACTTTTCCATCATCAAGTTCCTATTCAAAAAAAATGAAAGAATAAAACTTGTGGTCACTTTGCAAAGCCATTTCAATTTTCAAACCTCTGATGTTAGTCATAATCAACTCACTCTACTCACAAGTGAGCCACGAAGCAGGAATCATCATAAGGAATGTCTATTACCTGAAGGGTGATCATCGCAACATTTTCGGGTAAACTGTAACTTGAATCCATTCCTGAAAACATTGGTATACGAGTATTCAACCCGGTGTCTTCATCCTGCACAGAAGAAGTTAGCATTAGCAATAACAAAACAAGAACAACGCTACAACCTTAATCCAAAACTATAAGGTGTACAACATGAACCAAAGCAAATCAAGTATGTGATCTTTGTAACTCTAGTGAAAAATTTATCCAAATTCCAAGTAGCTACCAAAAGTTCCCTGATTTTTACCTGTTCACTGAAGGCCAAGAGAAGTGGAGAGTATATTTGCTGACCAAATGAACGCCTCCATTTGGCACCCTCTCCTAGATGATCAATTTTGATATAAAATTTTCCTTGGGCCTGCAGAATTTTAAAGCACATATCACTATTGTAAAACCATTAACTTTAAAAGAAACGTAATAAATTTTCGATACTAATGGAGAGGGTTTCTTTTAGAAGTGAATAATCAGGCACAAACCCAGGATTTAGTTGGAGCTTCTCATGTTACCTGTAACATTGAACATCCCTTGTAACAAACATTGGTTCAATTAATTACCTGGCCAAATTATATTTTCTAGGATGTGGATCAATTTGTGCGTTTTCCGTAAAGAGGGTAGGTAGGAAATATGAATGTAGGCTATGGGTCCAATTTTTGTGAACAACATGTGCGTTTTTGTTTTTGCACTTGAACTGCATTTTGTTAATTAAATAATTACAAGTACTGTTTAACTTGAAATATAATATACATCTGATTCCGAGTACCTGTTTTTTTTGATTGCACTGCATTTTATATTATTTGATACCTACTTAAACTACATTTTATTTATGTAATAGTCACTTAAATAAAATGCAAGTTCCTTCAAAATATATGCAAGTGGTTTTAATTTGAAAAGATAGCCTGAATAGAATCTTTATCTTTTCTCATATTAAGCACCTTCGTAAATGAGCTCTAAGCCTCTCGCCATCAAATACTCAGCTCTCTTTATATTGTGAAGCTATTTGGTTCTGGGGTGAACATTCACAACAAATTTCAACATAAAATTTAAATTTAAATTTTACTTGAGTATTTAAAGTGCTTCTGGTGTCTGCTGAAATTCAACCAGCACTAAAGAAATAAAGAAAGAAAAAGCTAACTACATTGTTTGGTGATTAGCTGTATCCAGATAATTCGGGCACAAAAGTTTCTTGTCGCCATTACCTAGGACATTGGGTGCATACGGATCCAAAATAAATTGCTCCAAGAAGCTAGGAAGTGAAAATAAAAAGAAATAATAGAAACGGTGTAAATTCGATCTCACTAAATTTTATAAGATAGTTTACTTACAACTAAGCCTATGCACTTCTCAAGAGCACAAACTGTTTCATTTAGAGCTTCTGCAACACCTCTACCATCGTCTTTGAGCAACCGTCTGCAAGAGATTAAAACTAGATAGTTAAATCCATCGCAAATAACTAGAGTTCTTTTTCAGAAAAAGGATAATGGTTTGGTATACACTTAGAACTTAGAAGACTTGTTTCACAAATCAGTTGTATATCAAAAGCAGTATACCTATGAAGCATGAGCTCTATCTGACCATCCAATATGCTAGACCCAGCAACAGATCTATCTACCAAAACAGAGAATTCGCTCATACCATCTTGCAAATATATTCCAAGATTGATCTGACAAAACCATAAGAAAGGATGGTGTGAAATTATAAAGATGCTAAAGATGTGAATGGCTTTAAATCCTTATGCTTTGTACAAGTTGCAACTGAGCTTAAAGGTTCAAAAACTGAAGATATCCATTGTGGCCAAGCCTGACTCTCCAAGGTAACAAAGTACTTTTGAAAGAGTATAAAAATTTGGAGAGACTTGAAAATTAAGATAACTGGCAAATTATTAAAAACTATATCAACAAAACTATACCATAAAAAAATAAACAATTTTAATAAAAGCAAATACATAAGCCCTGAATTTCCACATTTGCACTTTTCTTTTTGAAGCATTCTTTTCTCCCCACTAATAGATAATAACTCGAGCAAAATTTCCCTGATCATATCCAATTCAAGCTAAGTATCTCAACTAAATACAAATTTTAAACATTATATGGAATAAAAAGTTCATATTCATCGGGACAAATATTTATAGTTCTTTGGATCCTGATTACAATGGAGTATGGACTATCTTAAAATAGCTTATTCGAACGTGTGCATTTCTTATTTATGTGAAGTCGCTAACGTTGTTTTCTACCAAGAGGTTAATTGGAAACAACCTCTTTGTTATCACTAACAAGAGTAAGGTTGCTACATCCGACCCCTCCAAACTCCGCCTCAGTGGGTGTCACCCGAATATATTGGGATAATGCAAAGTTGTATATTGAAAAAAAGAAATAAATATTCAAGGCACAGGAAAAACATGTTTGACACATTAGTCATCAATCCAATCAACAAGGAAATAAATCCAGAACAGAAAAATGCAAGTTGAAAAAAGAACATACAGGATAATAGTTTCCAGCAACTGGTTGATTTACTTGCAAATCCCAGTCTGATCTATAATCACGAATCTGTAAAACAATAAAGCCCTTACTAAACAGTGTAAGAAGTTCAACAGGAAAATGTGCAAAAATCGGTAAGATTTAACAGCAAGTCTTGTATGAGACCTGTTTCAATATGAGACGAGTCCGTATAATTCTCTAACTGAACACTTTAAAATTGGTAGTGATCACGTGATCACTTCAAGGTTATATTTGTCATTTAAAGATTGTAAATGATCACTTTTAAGTTATAAGTGATCACTTTGAGAACGTAAACGTACTTTGGACTAACCTAATAGAGATGGTCTCACCGTGAGACTGTCTCATTTGAGAATTTGTCAAGACTTAAACAGAAAAAAAAACAATGACAGATCTTCCACTAGGTGGCTTGCCACAATTGACCATATAAAGAAATCAATAACCAAAAACCTACGAGAATCAACTACCAAGCACTTGACAATTATACCCTTTCAATGAAATCACGACCATTTGAATCCGTGTAGAATTTTTTATTTGACTGTATGTCAGTAGACAATTTAGCTACAACTTCTTTTCCAATCCCATCTTCAACTGGTATAGGCCCAACCTGAAGCACATTACATCAATGAAGTGTCAGATTTATCGATGTAGAAGATTGCAAGAAGCCTTGCTCCATTAACCTACGGTGAAGTAAAATATGTAGAGTGCCATAAAATTACCCTAGCGACCTTGCATGACAAGCAACATAGATAAAACAGGTCTAACTACATTTTAATATTATCTCTATTAAAGAATATATCATACTATGTTAATTCATTCCATCTTCTCAACATTCATTTTAAAAAGACAGTGATGCAGTAAATCTAATAAGTAGAAAGGTTGTTTAAGCTTACTGTGTATTCAACTTCGATATACTCATTATCCTTGTAAGCCCTGGTGACCTAAACAAATATATCAAAAAACATCTAATCTAGGTCAAAATCATACAAAAATAGTAATGCAGCCAAAAAGGCCATAACAAACAGAACATCCACATATGGAATCATTCCACAAAAAACTCATCAAGTAAAAATCTTCGGTAAAATATGAGATCTGAATTGTCTAAAATGTTAACTAATTGAAAGAAATGAGTAAAACGTGATTAACTGTGGAATTGAAGGCCAGAAGATTTTATCAATTTGAGTTACCACAGCTGGTCAAAGACTCAAAGGCATACTTAATTATAATTACAGATACACGGAGAACCAATTTATACATCAAGCAGGAGACAGAAAGACTAGTAAGTCTAGTACAGTAGGTGGGAGAGCTTATTTGATCTATTAACTCCTCAGCAGTTGCCCACATGTGCAGAACAAGCCCCATAACTTGCAATGCGTCCAAATTCATTACAACCCACAACATTAACTTAGCCGGAATGTTGAAAACAATTATTGCAACAAAGGAAATGTAGAAAAGCAGGGAAGGAGTCTAGAAGAATGCACAAGGAGAAACAAAGAAGAGTCTAGATAAAAGTCCACACAAGTTGGGGATGAAAACTAGAGATTACAAATTTTCGATGGACAACTTGGATATCAAATAGCAAACTACAAGTGCGAACCAACTACCAAGACACTAAATAATTAAAGACCTTTTCTTGATCACTCAAAGAATAAGAGAAAAAGAAAAAAACGATCCAAGTAATTAGTTAATCCTAAGCCCCCTCTTATACAAACATAAATACTTACTTTTTAACACTAGAACAAAATCAAAAGAGGGAAGTATCTCCAAAATCAAAATGTAGATTGATGCATGAAGTGTGTGCCAAGAAGTGCTTCCAAACAATCAAATATTTCAAATGTTTCAGGATTATGCAACTTTGAAAAGGCCCACTTCAGTGTCGTCACAAGTTCATAAAAATCTTTTGCTACTGACGCATTCAATCAATGCCATAATAATGAGCACTATGCTAGGTCAATATTGACGGTTAGAAGAGAAGGGGCAATTAAATGCCGTTTGTCAGAAATTTTAACATAAATGAAATCCATAAAGAGCTTACTGTTAGTCATTCAGTCTAAAGGGGTTAAAAGAGGAAGAACATGTGCACAAGAAAAAATAGAATTTGATAACTCCATGTCCGAGAAGAATAAATTCACGAAGCAATAGTTTGTAGCCAAATTTTCTTTACGTGAAGTGGACCTCCTTAATAGGCATGAAGCTGTTATTGAGTTCCTGTTATGTCTTAGCTGCTGATATAGATTTTTTTTTTTTTGTTCTTTACTCCTTAAAATCCCAAAATTGTTTCTTACCACAGGAAAAAAACCAGGTTTTCTTTTTTCAATATAATTTCAATTATATTTCTAACAAAATAATTCTCGTTAAATTATTATGCTTTACTGGATACACTTGTGCAATTTTATGCAAACCAATTTAATCCTGAAAAATCCAAGTTACAAAGTGTGGCAGAACATTTTCCTTTTCTTATGTTCTCGCGTCTTTGTACTGCTGGATACCTTTTTTTGTACTATGTCAGTTATAAAATTAATAAAGTATAGCATCTCATAGATATCAATGGGGAAACAGAGTATAGAAGTACAACAATCAAAAGCACCTGATAAATCCATGAATTTATCTGCTGATGAACTTCATTTATCAAAGGACCGCGCACAACAGTGGATTGAACCTGATCAGGCAGAGATTTAAAGTTATTCCCATCAAAGATTAACACAGAATATAATATATCCAAGAAGAATTAAGAACCTTTCCCTTAGATAGCATCATAAATGTGCCATTTGGACGGAACACATAGGCACCGGAAGCCTGAAACAAACAGAATTGATTTGATGAGGGACGAGTATTAAAAAAGATACAGAGGTAGCTCGAATTACGAGTACATAAATGAGAGCTGCAAGCCTACCTGGGGATATTTCTCAGTTTCATTGTATTCGTATCCAGCATAAAAACCATAAGATACTTCAACAGATTTCTTACCCTTCATGAAAAGATGGATTGTCTCAGAGTATTTATACAAATAACAATAGAAAATGACCAACAGTGAAAGGGGATAAAAGAACTTCAAAGGTAAGGTTATATTAAGACCAGTTGAACACAAAATGTGATGTGAAAGTTACAGAAACTGTTTAGCATGGAACAGTAGATCAATCATAATGCACTATAGTAAATGAGGTCATTTTGACTGATCCAAGGTCATTTTGATCATTTTAGTGGAATAAATATCAGAATTATATGCAAAAACACAGACATTACAGAGTTGGCATACCAACTTTCTCTTTTTGTTATCATAAATCAACTTTCCATTCTCAGAGAGTTGAACTTTCAGAATCTCTGATCCAATGTCAAAAGTAAACTTCTTATTTCCTTGATGTGTGTCAACAGATGATCTTGTCAATTTAGAACCTGCAAAATGTTGATCAAATTGAAGATAATTAGCTCACCAGCACACAATTGCAACGGAATTGTGCAGAGTCAAGATTAAGAAGCTTATCATGCCTTTAACACCAGATACAGTATACGTGCTGAAACCAAGAGGTGGTACAGATGCTCTAAATGCAAGCCAATAGTTAGGTGCATCTCTTACAGTTACCCCCAAGTATGAAGTCACAAAAAATTTACTTAAGCTCAATTGCACATCAGATATAGGAAGTACTTGTGACACTATCTCCCTTCCTTCATAATCACGAACTACGAAAGATTCACTCTTAACCTGCACAAGGTATAATCTTCTCAGAGGACACAAGCAAAACCTTGATAGTGGTAGACGTAAAAGTAGCAAAGGATCCTTTTCAAATATATGGAACCAAAGGCAATTTGAATTCAAGTAGCCTGAGTCAAAATTGTCAAGATCGGTATCCTAGTTGGAAGTGCTCGGAGGGGTAGGATCGAATCAATAGGATCAAATCGTAGAATTGTATGATCCAAGATATAAACTTAGCATACTCATATATTTAATACCCAACCACAATTATAATTTTCAAAAGGTTAAATTTATGATTCATATTTTCTTTGACTTCATAATCTTTTAGAATAAAATGCCAAAACTTTCAATAATTAGTTTAAAACTTCATATCAATAAAGAACTCATATTGAATATTTATAATAATAAAATATTTCAAGCATATGTATATGATGAAAGAACTTTGTGAAACAAGGTGGATAAGAAATTTTTATATATCTGAGACTAAATTTAATCGTGTTCTGATCTAAAAACAACATTTCATTGCCTCAATGCCATAAAGTGGCTCCTAACTAGGGTGGGTTTGGGGTACACAACCTTACTGTTGTTATATAAGGTTGTTTCCGACAGCAGCTTCATATAAATAAGTGCACATGAGTAAATGAGTCATTTTACTAGAGTCATTATAATCCAAAACCAACAAAGTATAAATCTTTGGTCCTATCAAAATAAGGGACGTGTGTTCTAATCCTACCTTTGAAAAATTTAATCCTATTTGGATCGTAAGATCCAACCAACATCACGATTCTACCTATAATCCAAATCGGTCACTTGTTTATGGATCATAAGATCGTAGATCAGAATCGCGATTCTAATAACAATGGTCTGAGCAATAATATCAAAACAAATGCTAATTATTTGCATGAATTTCCATGAGACCAAAAGGGTGCAACCATACAAGAATTATCCAAGGGATACACGTTAGCAAGTCCATTAAGATTTACTTACCGGAATGCGAATAATGTCTTCTCTCTTCCATCCAAGGGGATTATAGACTACAATAACCTTGAAAATTGACAAATTAAGCAGTGACAATTTTCCAATCAGATCAAATGAATCAATACACTATTATAAATGAATGTAAAGTATAACGTCCAGTAGTACCAAATTTTTCCCATGAGACAGGTCAGTTTCTGATGCAGGACAGTAACTTATATTTAACAGAGGACACTGCAAAGAAAAAGAAATGTTCAGACATTTTATGCGTTTCTATTCACTCAGTTTAAAAATTGGAGCCTATAGCCATTTCTTTTACTATTACTTGAATTGTTCACTAGCTAAGTACTACATGAGTAGGTCCTAAACTCCTATTTGTCCAAAGACTTTGTCAAAGTTACCAGTTTACAACTTTCATTCAGACTACTGTGAGATAGTGCAAAGATACTGTTTCGGTTATGCTTGCAGCATCAATCGCGTAATAGATTTTGTGGTCAATGCGGATGGTTTCGAGAATGTCTCTTCCTAATTTTAGTCACAATAAGCTCAAAAGCTTAACAGTACGGTTGACTACTGTGACCAAGAATCTTAAGTTTTAATTTTCATACATCTGAATTTTATATGGACACCATAACCATGTGAAACATGATTTTCTTTATAAGGCCGTCTTTTTAACCATTACAGTGGGTAAAAGTCGGAACTCAAAATTTTGAAACTGCAATATGAACACGAAAATAATTATAAATTGGTAGATAAGTAAAGAATTTGTTATGATTTGCCTGTTGAAACTTTGTTGTTGGCTTCTGACAACTAGTAGAGGGGGAAGATTCAGTAAGGCATCCAATTGATAATGCAACCAATGCCTCCGCCTGCAGATAAAGAGAAACTATTGTATGAAGCTGAAGTTCAACTGAGCCAGAAATATGATGAGATTGCAGAGTAGTATGCACCTCTTGATAACCAATTGAAAGTCTTTTTGCATAATCATTAGCTACATGCTGCTTTTCAGTACCAGTAACTGCGTCATGGTGTTGAGCTATAGCTAAAGCATCTGCTAATGCGTCAGTATTAGGGCCTAATTTACGCCTTCCTATAAGATATTCCAGTTGCCTTGCTGCCTAAGATTACATCAAAATACGATATTTCAAGTACTACTCAAAATTAGTTTAACAAAAGCTTTAAAATTGAGACACTATAATCAAGAATTATACCATATAGTAGGCACTCATCTCTCTAACGTAACGCTTCAAAGTTGGTCTGCTAGTAAAGTATCCGGTCCAGTAACCATTAATTCTATCTGCGTATCTGGTAAGAGAAGCTTCATACATAATAACCTGACTGAATGTAATAGGATACTATACTCAGAGAATTGCATGGACCTGCTCTACTTACGGGAAGAAATCATCAGTTTTTGTTGGCCAGATTTCTTGAGTTGCATGTTTTGCGTCCGTGTATATTGATGCGGTCGAGTAGAGCGCGTTGACACGTCCATCCTAGACCAGTTAGCAGAAGCAAGTTACACAAGACATGTTGATCACATGAATCGTTCCTCATACATAGATCTCTATGACATGTTCACATGGTTACTCATACAAGACATGCCGACCCATGGAAAAAAATTGCGTCACGGATGCGTTTGGGAAAACAGTCGCTGTGTTGCGGAAAACAGCTATAACGGGAAAATAACATGAATCGCCGCCGATGCGGTGTGATTTTTGAAAAAAAATCACATAAAGAGAGTTTTGAACTTATAATTGCATTTTTGTTGTTGAACTACAATTATTATGCAATAATATGCAACTAGCTATTACAATTGCAATATTTGAGATTCTTTTAGTGTATAATTAATTAACTTAAACCTATGAGTAAATATAATTTAAGTGATTGTAATAATTAAAGCTAATGGGTATTAATGAAATTTTAACGGGAAACAAATGATGTTGTAACAGTGAAATATCGTTATAATGGTAAAATAACGGGCGTTACACGTTACGTAATGGTCAACGCGGTGTTTTGACCGTGAAATTTCATGCACCTATATAACGGGATTTAACGGTGCAGCAATTTTCAAACAGGTTATATAACGGGGGTTACGTAACTTAACGAGGGAGTTTTTATTCCATATGCCGACCACAACAGGAAGATATTAATCTTGTTGGACTTGAATAAGTAAAGAAAAAACAACCATTAACATAGACAATTACCAAGTTAACATAATGAATCAGCTTGTCCATTTGCCGGAACCATGAATAAGCGTATTGGTACTTGAAATCAGTTCCCATGGTCCACATTACATGATTTGTTCGAGTAACATTTGCCTGAAAATGAAAAATATGCATATAAATAATACTATATCAGATAGGATGTCAGAATTTGTAAAACAGATTTACCGTTCATGTTTACTTCCTTTTTCAGTGTGTGCGGGGGGGGGACTTGTGGGATCACCAAGACATCAATATGATGCCCTACGCATGAACACTGGTACAACCTAGGATGTCAAGAAGCACAGGCAGATATTTTTTTCCCACCAAGACTTGAGATAGATGTTCCATAAGATCAAGTGAACAATTTTAATCAAAATAATATCAGATCATCTATACATAGTTACATACCACTATATAAGTATCTGTTCAAAATGCACAAAATTGTTTTTGAACAGTAAGTTCGAAAATTGTACCCACCTAAAGCAAAATTATCAGGTGGGATAGAAAAACATGCAAAACAGATAGAAGTAAAGGGATAACTAGAGTAACTTGGCTAACGGATTTATTCAACAAGATTAGGAGCACAACATGCCCAGCGAGTCAGCGGCTAGAGAAAAAAGTATTGTAATACCCATTTACAGGAAAAAAATTGAGGATAAAACTCATGAGCCAAACTACAAAGTTATGAGAAAGAGTTATAGAATTGCATATAAGGAGATGTACTAGCATATAAGAGAATCAATTCGGATTTATGCCTTGGAGTAGATTGGTCAATATTCAAACCAACTCAAAATGACCAAGAACTCGACCAAAAGTTAGTGGGTCACAACCCAGAAGGTTCAACTTGTATTCCGGAAATGACCTGAACTCAAAAATACCAAAAAATTGGCCAGATTTCTTGATTTTGTCAACTTTTTTGTTCCATGTCATCATTCTCAATGGGGATACACTAGATTTATAGTCAATTTTAGTATTTTGAGTTAACATTTCTTGGTTGTAGCCTTAAAATTAGTATATTAGTCTTTTTTATAAGAAAGCATTTTCTTGATATTTTTTAAATATTATATGCTATTATTTTTTAAAATGCTTGATCACTGACCAAAAGCAAACCTAATTTGAAACTTGCCCAACTGTATATTTTGTCACGTCTACCTAGGAGATCTATGAAGGAACCAATTCATCTGATGCGACAAATGATGGAATACTATAAAGCTAGGAAAAAAGACTTGCACAAGGTTTTCATGGACTAGCAAAAAGCATACGATAAAGTACCAAGAGAAGTACTTTGGTAGGCAATGATTAAAAGGGATATTTCAACAAAGTACATTAATATAGTGCACGATATGCATCAAAAAGTGAAAACAAACGCAAATGACTTCTAAAGCCAATTACCTTTGGTTTCTCTTACCAATCATGGATCTGCGTGGAAGTAACTATAGGTAAGATTCATGGCCGTCGATTAGCAAGGGCAAAGCGGGCTATCACCCAGGGCCTCAAATTTTTTAGAGCCAAAAAAACATATTTTCATGTACAAAATTGATATTAACTTAAATTAAATTTAGGTATAATTTACATTTTTTTGCTAATTAATGAGTTATTACGGGTTTTTTATAAAATAGTTAAAATATCAACAATTCAAAACAAACGCGTATTATATTATTCATTACGCCTTAAATTTATAGGGTCCCTTTTTATCTTTCGCTATGGGGTCCAAAAATGAACGACGTGGCCTAGTAAGATCATAAAAGTTTGACATGAATAGGTTGAAAAAGGGGCTTGTCAATTGAGACAAGAAAGAGAGTTGAAATGAGAGATTGTATAGGAGAATAGAGAGGGAGAAAAGAGAAGGCATCATCTACATGAGTGTTTTTGTATTGAATTTCTTAAATAACTAGAGGCCTCATGAAATCTTGAAAATCTATCTTTAATTATTGTGTAATCAGTTCAAATCATAATCATGTTCCTTCATAATTACCCTTTGCACATAGCCATATCAGTTCATCATGTACATAAGATACACCCTGATTAAAAATGTAAATCTTTCAAATTTTAAGATATCATACGGTCCTTGACACACAATACAGTTATAAAGAAGATAGATCTTGACATTTAATTTCTACAAATCAAAGTTATGTTATACACCTTTTACGACTATGGTAGCTTAGTGGGAAGTATTTTAGTCTTAATGACTTATTGTCCATTAGCTGTAAAGTTAAAATTCAGGTTTCATACCAATGTGGAAAGTCCTGGGAGTTTCATCATTCATAATTCAGCTTCCAACAAACTAAAATGCTAATAAAAGCAAACCATTAACTGATACCTGTGCTAATGCAGCATCAACAAAGGCATTGACACGATCTTGAACATTGTAGTCGAACAAGGTAGGGTCATCCTTCACAAGAAGAGAAAATTACAAAATTTTACACATGATTTGGTAACTCAAGCTTGCATAAGAGAGAAGTTACTTGGACAATTGGAGAGTCATCATTAACTTCAAAATGAAAACCATCTGGAGGTTCATAATTTCCTTGCCAAAAAGCACCAGTAAAGATCTGCAAAACAGAAAAAAATAGTCCTCTAATAGACACACATTAACTAATTAGTGAATAGTTAACAAACGAAAAGTATGATGTTTACCTCAGCACTGGCCCCAAGACTCTTAGAACCCTGCCAGACAACTTCAAGGCTTTTGTCAGCCATACGTTTTTCCCTATCTTGATAGTCTATTCTAGCGAAAAATAAGGAATCAAATCCAACCTGCAGAATCACACAAGTACATACACAGTAACATGAGATATAAAAAAGTTGTCACAATTAGACCAAGGCAGTTGTAAAGGGTGGTTATAGTGCAATGAACAAGGGTCTAGGAGAAAAAGGGGACCAAAATTCGAGGAAAAATCTTTTATTGTGAATAAACCTTTTTCCATATGATTGAGTAATCCATATGATCAAAATAGCATGCATGTTTTCAATTTGTAAAAGGGGATACTTTATCAACTAAAAAATTAGTCGCCTAAAACTTGAAAGCACAAAATGATAATTGGCCCTCTTGACATAAACAAAACAGTTAAGGTAAGCATCACATAGTAGCACAAGAAGCTACAAGGCATAACAGACCAACCTCAGCCCCCAACAAATAAGCCTGAACAGCCGAATGCCCAAAAGGGTCAATTTGCCATCCAATTCTGGGTGTCAGCCCAAATTCTTTCTTCAAGAATCGGTGTCCAAGTGTTGTTTGATCAATCATATCAATGTAATGTGTAGCAGCCTCATCATGCATGACCATGCCCCCATTTCTGCAGGCAGTTCGGGAAAATCCTCAAACAAAACCCCATGTAACACCACATATACAAAATTCACATGCTACTGATTCAATATAACAATTATCTGTTTTTATTCATTTCTAGTAAATTAAGGCCTCATTAATCGGGGCTAATTTTGAACGTGTGCAATGTGCCCGGTCAAACACCTAATTTGAGATATTAATTTACATTCCTCTTCCTTATGTTTAATCAATTGTTATCCTCAAAATTAAGATAATATTTTTAAAAAAGCAAAAGAAGCTATTATGTATTCTTGCTACATCCATGTCTAATAACTTTTCCTTTCATGCAAGTTTCCAAACAAATGGTTTTCAACATAAATTCATAACCCTTTTACAAATTTCAGAAATAATCGAAAGAAAAGTGGAGTATAATTACTACATGAATTCAAGTTGACCAGATTTGACCAAGTCGCTGACTATGTGTTGCATGGCCTCACTCTGATCTCTCCACCACCGCTCGAAAAACGCCTGCATTACAGCAAATTACCTCCATATAACAACCCACATTTTCCTTATTCTTTCTATACACTCAAAAAAAATAAAACTCACCTGCTCAACATAAACAAATTTCCTATTCTTATCCGCTAGTAATGCCGGAATTAAAGAGTCCAATACATTCTGAACACATGCTCCCTGCATTACATCATTTCTAAAAAAAATCAGAAATCAATAAAAAAAATCAATCAATCATCATCCAAATCGATTTATAGTTCAAAGAGAGAAACCTGAATGGAGTTATTAGAACCAACGTAGTACTGGTCAACGGTTTTCAACCAACCAGCATCGTCGTGAGTGTGAGGAACTAAATGAACGTTGAGTTTTCCCGGAACTATTTTCGCCGATGTATTGTAGACCATAAACTTCGACTCTACTAAATTAACTGACATTATTACCATCGCAGCAATAATTGCTGCTACTAATTCCGCCATTGACGAAGAATTTGAGACTTTCACTATTCAATTAAATAGTGGAATCAGTCATACGTTAGTAGAAACCTTGAATTTGAATTTGAAAATTGAGAGATTTCAGTGGATTAAAATGGCGGAAGAGAGTGAGGAAGTAGAGAGTTGGTGAGAAGGTGAAGGAGGTGGATGATCGTTATCTGAAGAAAATGAAATGAAGTGCATTATTAAAGTGATACGCTACGTTTTGGGAGGAAGAAACAACAAGTTACGTCGTTTCATTGGACGAATGGTGGTGCCCAGTTGGGACATTATGAGAAACGTGAGAGATGATTTTAATACGAAGTGGAAAGTGGATAGCGGATAGTGGAATGGATATTCATTTGCTATTTAAAGCGTAATAATTGAGCTCAGTTGATATCACTTAAATGTAAAATAAAATTAAATAATATATGTAAATATATTGTTAATGAGTTGGTTAGTGTATTGTTTTTTACATAAATAACTATGGTCCAATACCAATAAAATGTATTATTAAAATTATTTTTAACATTATTTTTTTTTTAAATCCACCACTTATTATTTTTTTTCTTAAATCCACCACTTAGAATATTCCTTCTTTATTCTTGTCAAACTTTATTGTTATTGAGGTTTTTTTCTTTTTCTTTGTTTTTGTTTTTGTATGGGGTGCTTGGATATGGATTACTATCCATGTTTGTAAAAGATTGACGCACTTTGAAGTTCTTGAAGAATGGTGTTGCTTTTAGTTTTTGATTTTTTTTCTAGCTTTTATAATTGTGGTTTGACTTTTAATTATATTTTTTATAATAATCAACCAAAAGATAGCAATTAAAATTTACCAAAAATATCTTGGACTAATTAGCTAGCTTAAATATATTATTTGTATTTCTTTAAGGAATAGATTATGTTAAGGCACAGATATTTGTCACTACCTTTTTCATTATGTCGCCACATTTTATATATTGAATTTCATAAACTACCCTTAACTCATTTCATTTTTTATCTCTCAAACTTCTCCCTAAAATAAATGTACTGAAATTTAACATTTAAGCAATATGGACGATGAACTCAACCCCAAAAATGTTGATTTAAGCATTAATTTCAAGTTTGTAGTTATATTTTGAAAAAAAAAAAGCATGGCATGCCTTCTTTAAATAATTTGTTCTTATTTACATTTATTAGTCATTTTTTTATCTTTAATTTTTTTCTAATTTTAATTTTTTAGTAATTTCTTTTTATTATCTTTAAATTAATTATTTATACGAGATTTATTATGGATTAGCAATTCAAATCAATAAATGAATTGCATGCTTAGGTGGACGAAATAGCTATTTTTATTAACTTTCACTCGTACATCTTTATAAGCAAAAAACAGGGTTATTCTACAGTTAATCTTTATTGTAACACCCGAATTTCCTCCCTTTCTTCACGATTTCTGGTTTCGTTTAAGGGGTTGGAAATTCAGGGTTGTTATAGGTTCCTGAATTTCCAACCCCTTAAATAAAACCAGATTTCGTGAAGGAAGGGAGGAAATTCGAGGGTGTTACATTTATGTACGCAGTCATTGGTACGATAGGTTTAGCTCTCAGTTGCATGACTTAGATATTGGTTTTCATTTCACAGTACAAAGATGGTTGTGTTAAAGAGATGGATGGTAGGTCTCCTATACACCCTACCTTTATCATGACATCAATCAGGTAGAATTATCTTGGGATTTATACTAGTATGAATCAAATATAACCTCAGGCAAGCTATTAGACGTAAAGAGATGGATGATAGGTCTCATATACAACATTGTCTTTATTTTAGCAACAAAGCACAACTATCTGGTTTCGACGGATATGGATAGAAAACTCTACATCCATTTAGTTTCTTCATACATGGCTTTTATGTAGTCTTGATCGACACTAACATACGAAAAAAAACAAGTAGTCGATGCTATATGTGATTGTTGGTATGACCCCAACAAATGACAACTTCTTAATTAAAAAAAGTTTTTTTTTTAATCAAAATTTTAGTCGAAAATTGGTAGGAAAAATGAAAAAACTATTAAAAAAGTTAATTTGTCATGTTAGGACAGAAGAAATTCAGGTCCGACTAATAAATAGTTGGTGTAAAATTAAGGAAAAATGGACGAATTTTTTTAAAAAGAATTATTTAGAGATTGTTAGTATGACCCCAACAAATCACCATCTTCTTTTATCCGGGCTTATGACCAATAAATCAATAATGAACCGATTTGGTTATACATGAATGAGCCCAACACCCAACTTCCAAGTATCCGATCGAAATGTACGTGTACTCCAATGTCATTATATGGGATTGATTTATATATACTAATACTATATCAAGTTGCAAAAGACCGTACAATATCACAAGTCTAGATGTGCTTGGGAGGCCTACAACTTACAAGGGACTACATGGCTCAGAAATGGTAGGGAATACATGATGTTGGTTCTTTTGTAATCTATGTACTTGTTTACATCTATATAATGGGAGTATATTTCATTGACTTGCAATCTATGCTTAATCTACTAACTCATATAGTAGCCTAAACTTGTCTTATAAATACTATTCTTGTTTTTGTTGATCTTTCTTTATACATAATTTGGTGATTTTACATGTAGATCAAAAGATAAATGAAGTTATTAATAAATAGAATAGCAGTTTTAGTGCATCCTTCAGCACCAAATAGGAACATAGGTGATTTTACATCGAGGAAATTTGTTGTAAATAATATGAAGATGAATCAAATACTTCATATGGAAGGTGGAGAAGGCGATTTTAGCTACACTAACAACTCTCTAGTTCAAGTAAGTTTTATTGAATTTGTTAAGATGAGTTGGATTTATTGTCAATGTCAGCATATAATCGGGAAAATAGGTAATGGGAAGAAAGACTCTAATAACTTATAAAGTGTGTACATTATTTTTAACTGATCATTGGTATGGGATAAACCATCAAAACACTCAATTTCCCTTCTCACTAAATTCACCCATTTTACACTAGGTGCAAAATGAGAAGGATATAGGGAATTTCTCTTAATCTATTTTTCTTTTTATTGAATTCACTATTAACAATTTCTTCATTTCATAATTTTAGAGTATTTAATATATCCTAAAGTTTCAACTATTAGTTTATAAGATTTTGATTGAATTGGCTCATTGACATGGTATTAGAAACTAGCGTGACAAGAAGTCAGATATAAGAAAGACCTGTGTTGTATCCACACTTCTAGCCCAAAAGACTTTCGTGTGAAGGGGCATATTAAAATATATGACAAATCCCAGGGCCTCGACCACATAAGTTTAATCTTTTGATTAAGCTGATTCCTTAACGCATATCATTATCAAAAAGAAATTCAAACAATGATGTATTTTTCACAGTAATACTTCTTTCGTTTCATTGTAATTGCAACTGATATAGTGACACTACTATCAGTTACAAGTATTTGAGAAAGAAGGTTATACATTTACAGTTATATACACTACAAGTTTTACATTTGTTTTGTTTTTTTCTTATAATTAATTTTTGTTCAAAAACAGAAAAGAATATTAATAAAGAGCAAAGACATGATAGAAGAAAGTGTGAAGCAAGTATGCAAGACAATGCAAGAAGTGCCAGAATGTTTGACAATAGCAGACTTGGGCTGCTCAGCCGGGCCTAATGCGCTTGAAGCAATTTGGGAAATTATTAATATCAGCACTCATTTTTACCAAAATAAAAAGGTTAAATTACCAGAATATAACATTTTCTTAAATGATCTTATCGGTAATGATTTTAACACCCTTTTTAAATTATTGCCTAAATTCTACAAAAAGCTCAAAAAAGCTAATTTTGGAAATTGCTTTGTGTCTGCTACACCTGGTTCTTTTTATGGAAGGTTGTTTCCTACCAATTCCCTTCATCTTGTTCATGCTTCTTCTAGTCTTCATTTTCTATCTAAGGTTAGTATTTTTCTACCATTATGATTTTAATTTGAAGATTTTCTTGATGTGATATCAGAAGTCTAATTAACGAGCTGAAAGATTGCAGTATAAAATTAATTGCATCCATCTCATTATGTGAAATATTTAGGCTCATATAATACGAGGAAAATGTATAGTATATGTGCTTTTAACCTAAATATGTAGATGGAATTAAATGATAGATTAAATATGTGGATGATTAGAATTATTAAAGAGAAATATTAAGTCATTTTCAAAATAACAAACTTAGAATAATTTGTGGGACGAATAATATATTTTTTATTATGTAATATTAAAATATCAGCTTAACTTTTTAGTTAGTTGGTTATTAACAATAAAGATTAAAAACCCCACATGTAAAAAATAAAAATGAAATATTTTATTTTGATCTTAAGTTAGAGATGTACTATTAAATTGTAAGTTGTATCAATTATATAAAAAAAATTATTAATAGTATGTATAAAAGATATTCTTTCTCACATATTGTCCTTACTCCATAAGTCATTATTCGTCGTCTATCTAACCACCACCTAATGGCTACAACAATAGCCGAGAATCTGTTCTTAGTCCAGTATTATTTTTTAGGAAAGATTATTTGATTCTCATTTTGTCTTTTTTCTTTTTCACAGTCTATCCTATTTAAAAAAAATGTTCAGAATAAATCTGATGATCCGATATTCATCCAATCTTGTAACTAAATCAGATTTGACACAACATAAAACATGGATTAATAATTATGGAAAAACCAACATGAATACAAGATCCAATGTTAAATCGACCCAAAATATCTAATTTAAAATCGACTCGATATCTCAAATGAATACCTCATTTATCTATGTAGATTCTCATGCATGCACCTAATAACTTATTACATGATCAAATATGATACAGGCACCGGAAGGGCTAGTGAGCAAAAGTGGAAAAGGAGCGAACAAGGGAGCCATATGCATAACTAATAATTGCCCACCAAATGTGCACAAAGCATATTATCAACAATTTGCTGATGATTTTACATTGTTTCTGGACTCACGTTCAGAAGAAATAGTAGCCAATGGACAGATGGTGTAACACCCCGGCCCCTTGGACCGCTGGTGACTACTCTTGGAGACTGTAAACTAGCCCCACAAAACAACACAAGTCTTTCCAGCGCACTTTGGCCTCACTCGTGCGCACCCGGGAAAACTTTCCAGGAGGTCACCCATCCTAAGATTGCTCTCCACCAAGCACGCTTAACTGTGGAATTCTTAGCAAATGGGCTCCCAAGAAAAGAAGATGCACCTTGTTGATATGAATAGTCTATCAATCCTTTTTCAAGCTAAATCTGGGGTATTACAGATGGTTTTAACTTTCAGGTGTAGTACACGAAGTCATCAACCTGATTTTTTATGGGATTTTCATCTACTTGGAACTGCACTTCTTTATTTGGTCCACCAGGTAATTTAAAAGTGCAATCTTTCATTATGTTGGCTTTAAATATTATTTCAGACTAAGGTTAATTATCATCTCAATATATAACAAGCTTATATTATGTCGAGGGCTATAGCTAGGGTAAGTGAATTCAAATATTTGATTCGGGATTATCGATTTAATTTGATTCGGATATTCGATGTTCAAATTCAATATTCGAATTTATTTAAATTGTGCGGATAGTATTCGAAATTCGACTATCTAAAATAATGTTGGTTATCTGACATTCGTAATTCGATTTTCGACTATTCGAAATAATATCGGGTATTATATTTAAAATTTAGAAATCATAAATTCAAATTGATATCTGATATCCGAATTTCCAAACGAGTTATCTAATCAAAACTAGATTTTCGAATCAAAATTCAAATATCATAACATGACATTTGCTACCAATAGTCAATCGAAAACAACAAACATCTTTGTTAATTTTATAACTAATAAGGGTAAGATTGCGTACCTCCAACCCTCTCAAACTCTACCCTAAGTGGAAGTCGCTTAATGATATTGGGGCAATGTAACGTTGTAATTCTAAACAAAAAAAAAAAGTAATACTTCAAAATAATGGTTATACAGGGAAAAATAGAAGAAGAGAAGTTGGATAAGTACAATGTGCCATTTTATACAGCATCCATCGAAGAAGTAGAAAGATTGATAGAGAAACAAGGATGTTTTGTAATTAACAAAGTTGAAACATTCAAAGTAGACTGGGGTTTGAGAGATGCAGACATGAAGATGACAGTGGATGAAACAGCTAAGCATGTTTCTCATGGGTATAGGGCTGTTACTGGTCCTTGGTTGGCCAACCATTTTGGTACAGCCCTTATGGATGACTTATTTAATCACTTTGAAGCTTTGACCAAACAGTATTTACAAGTTGGGAAATTAGAAATATTGAATTTTGTAATTTCTCTCACAAGAAAATAAGTTTAACAAATTATGTACTAGTTCTTAATTCTGTAGTTCTTTGGCTTGTTTTATTTATAGATTATGATATGAATTGAATTAAGGTGATGTTTTTCTGAATTTTAATAAATTTATCACCAAATCCGAGTTATTTCTTTATGCAAACGCAAATAACAACATACCAAAGTCAAAGTCTTAATCCCAAAAGATTGAGATCAACAAATATCATACAAAAATTGGCTTACCAAGTTTCCCATGAGCCCATAAAATGACAGCTCCTATGTTAGCCTCTAATCGATACACCATTCCGTTAAAAGTGCAAACCCAAAATACAGTCACAGAAGTCGAGAAACAGCCTAAAACAGCCGCTTCTGACAAGCTTCAGCACCACAATAGAAATCTGACACCATCAATGACAGAAGCCAGCACTAGTGCTTACCGAAAAGCTTTAAGAAAAGGTGCAAGCAGCAAGAGTACCCTTCCAAGTTCTAAGGTAACTGAAAAAAAGGTAAAAAGGGGCTCTTTGTGCTTGTTTGAAACCGACAACCAGCTATAAATAAGTCAGGTTTTCACAGTTTTGGGCTCGATAACAACACCTTGAATTTCAAAGCCAGGCTCGATTCCTGCTAATCTGAAGATTAGAGTCTGTTCAACACTCGCAGGGGATGTCATGAATTCACCAATAGCAAGTTGTATCCACTCATCTCTTGGCTTGTCATGCAAATTGAGTTCCTGCACATTGGAATTTCCAGAAGCGTAGGAGAAATAAGACCGTACACCCCTTAGACACCTTTCAGATGCTGTTAGAGGAAACTTTATGATAAATGTAATTTCATATGTGATTTCTGGGGAAAGATTTCCTGCATCAAAATCCCCTTCCACATAGAAAAACTTGTCACTGAAAGCTCGTGGCTTTATTTTTCCAACATTTATCAGTACACCCTCGCTGCAGCACAGAAATTACCCCAGTAAGATAAAAATAATAATGTTTTGAGCATAGCCATATACATTAAAAATTTTCTAGGTTTGAGCTAATGTAATGCATGGATTGGAGATATTAAGAGTGTATGGTTGTTAGCTCAAAGAAGAGCAAGCTATGTAACTTAATTCATCGCATGTCTACATAGCAAGTAAATGTTGGAATAATTTGTCTGGAAGGGTGGAGATTACGCTTTTTCAGAGGAACACTCCTATAGGAAGTGGACACTCTACCCACAGGAGCACATACTCCCTCATATTTTGGTTTTGGGCTATGAATATTGGAACAAAGGTGTTCGATTGGGTCATTAGTTTGGGCTTGGATTAGGTACTTCTGGTCCGTGTCAAATGTCGAAATCAGTTATACAAAACCAGATAAATATCAGGTCGGTTCTATTTTAAACACCTCTAATTCAAACGTTAAGGTTTCTATAAGTACTATCTTAGTTAGGGTCTAGGATGCTTGGAAGGTGGTTATGCATTAAGATTGCTTATATACTCTTTAAGAAGGCATAATAACGCACATCTCAGAAATTCTAAGCACGACTACTCTCTTGCTTTCTAGTTAGTTGCACTTGAGTACAAAACATCTTGTATTTGGTTCATTAATCTTGAAAATTGGGTCTGGGCAATCCAAACAAGGAGGAGATTAGCTAACCTACATACAAACCAAAAGGAGATTTATAATAAAACCAATTGGTAGTAGTAGAGTTGCTCCTTAAGTTTATAAAGTGGATATCCTCTTCTCTTTCTCCAATGTGGAATAACTCATATGTTGGTAATAATGACCACTTTAACACATTCATAGCCCTAAGGTGTGGCATGTTCTCTTTGTATCTCATAAAAAATTGTGAGGAATTTATTAATTGGAAACAAATGCACATAAAGAAAGGAACACAAAGTTCAGGAAGAGAATTGTAAAAGGAAAAAAAGTGTTGATGCAGAAATTGAACAAGCATCTTCATCTTAAGTTTGTTATTAAAATCAAATGGGAGCTCAACTGTAAGAGCTCCCACCTTCTTACCACAAGTCAGGGAATTCAACTCACATTCGCCACCAAGTTCTTGGTTGTGTTATTACTTATTATGGTAGTTTTCACCTCAGGGAAAAACTCCGTAGTTTTCACCTCAGGGAAAAACTCCCATTTTTCAGTTTAAGCTGGACTTTCCTAGTAACATGAGATGTCTTTATCTCAGGTGGCATTTAAGTAACAACCTCTGGGAAACAAGATATTGATTGCACATATATCCAATTCACATCACAACCTTTACAACAACTAATTTTCAAACCTTTATTCATTTAGGATTAAACGAAACAACTTACCTTTCTTCAATTGAAGTCCATTCCCAACAATTATCCAAAGAATGAAGGGTGAATGGATCACACTCAGTCAAATGGAGGTATGTTGCATAAAACATAAAGCAGTTGTAGTATCGATCATTTTGCTTCACAACCCAGTATTTCTGTTTTAATCAAGTTCACAAGATAAATTGTATTAGTCCAGCTGATTCAAACACAAACCACAAAATTTCTACAATTAAAGAAAGATTAATATGTTAATTATATTGGAAGATTGTTGTACTTGCCTGCGTTTTATTATTCAAGAATACTCCGACACTGAGCTGTTCATAGAGCTTGCTAACAGAAAAGAAGTCAACAGGAATGTCAGACTGTTCAATGATGGCCTCAAAATTATGAGGAAGCTTAAGAATTTGTCTTGACCATCCACATTCCACTGCTTTTTGGACAAATTCTTGAGGAACTCCAAAACACTCAAGTAGTTGAAGGGTGGCAACAAATGGCAAACCAAGAGGAAACATGTGAAGCTTTCCACACTTTATAATTACTAACTTCTTGATACACGGCAGTGCTCCAGACTGTACTTCCCACACGTTCAATTTTGGAAGATTTGCCAAGTAGAGTTCTTCAAGCGCAGGAAACGAGCTATAATTGCAGATAAATGCAGTCCCTGAGTAAGAATTTGACAATTTCAGAAGCTTCAAGTGGGTCAATGCGCCAATGGCTACCATGGGGTCCTCAAGTTCAATAATGCTATCCTTCAACTCTAAAACCACAAGGTAAGAAGGCAATACAAATGACAATCTGTTGACCCGCAGTTTTCCGACCAACACCAACTTGTGTAGGTGTTGGTTGTGAGAGAAGATGGGGTTTGCAAGCTGTAAGGCTACTCCACTCCACTCACAGTGAAATGTATGAAGCTGACCAGATGTTAAGCTTGGGCAATTAAAGGCGGCCTTTAAATCCTTTTCTGTTGTCACTACTGCCTTCAATTTCTTCAAGCCACTGCTTAGTTTCGGAACCTCTCTTGAAAACCAATCGTGTTCTCCACTACATTTTACACCCCACAAAACTTGCAAATTTGGCATAGAACTCAACTGCAATTCTTTTAGTTTCCAAGGAGAATCAACAGGCAAATATAGATGCCTAAGTAACACCAACCTCCCAAAGATATTGGGAAGTTGGACAGGAACATTGTTATCAAAGTCAATATTCCTATAGTCTAAAGTCAACAAATTCCTCAAATTTCCAATCGAAGTGGGAAGTTTTACAATATTTGAGGCTCGAAATCCAAGATAACGCAAGTGAATGAGGTTCCCAATTTGCGCAGGTAAGGTACCAGAAGCAATCTTAATCCCCCAAAGATTCAACAATCTGAGCAACTTGATATTGTGGTGTGCAATACCTGAATCTAAATTCTTGGATACATAGGTATTCTGTAATGTGCTAGATCTTGTCAGCAATATAAGTGACCTTAGATTCGAAACATGTGTAGGAAATGTGATGCTGGAAAAGTCAGCGAGGAAAATGAAGACTATCAGTAATTTTCTTAATAAAATATGATAAAAGTCGGACAAATATGATGTACAAATATAACAAAATTGTTTAATCTTTTCTGGTTACCTGGAGTGAAAAGCAGCCCTGCGTGGTTGAATATGTAACATGGATGCATTGGTAGTAGCTTGATCTCTTATACGTGGATATACTTGAAGAAAGCTCTCTTCCTTAGCTTTTTTGAGACAAAGATCACGCAAAAGATCATGCAAGTGCAATACCTTTATGGCTCCCTTATAGTTGGTCCGTACAACCTGGATCATGAACCGGTGGCTCAAATCTTCTAAACACTGCACTGCAACATCTTCAGGGCACATCTCTCCATGAGCAACAACAAGACCTTCAGCTATCCACATCCGAGTGAGCATTCCAGCTGCAATTCGACAGTCTTCTGGAAATACACCAAGATAAAGAAAGCACGGCTTCAAATCATAAGGTAAATCCTCATAGCTCAGAGATAACAAATCTTGTACGCTTGTACAAGTATCCGTGGAGGTACTTGTACCCTCCATTACTCGTGATCGCACAGTGTCACTCACAACCTGCCATTCCCCAATGCCTTCTCTTGTGTTTAAAATGCCAGCTAATGCAACTATAGCCAAGGGAAGTCCACTACATTTCTTCAGCATTTCCTTGCCAAGCCTCTCAAAACTTTCTATGCTGCAATTTCTATGATGACTAAGGGCGAGCTTACTTAGTAAATCCCAACCCTCGTCTTCACTTAAAGGTTGTGGCTCATGGATATGCAAATGTTTCTGGAAATTTTGGCCCTTAATAATTTTTCTATTACGAGTTGTGATGATAATCTTACTTCTGCTATTCATACTACCCCATGGAAGTGCTGGAAGTATTTGTTCAAGAGCCTCCTGCCTCCATACATCATCCAGGATTACCAAGTATTGCTTCTCTTTAAGAATGTTATAGAGTCTGTCCATGAGTTCCTCCACATTCAATTTAGCATGCATTTCAGAAGTCTCCCTAGGACCACCCACCTTCCTCAAAATTTCAGACAGAACATGCGAAGTGTCCCATTCTTGAGATACGGATACCCATGCCATACAATTCATAAAGCACTTTTTGATACTTGGATGATTATATAGCTTCCTTGCCAAGGTAGTTTTCCCACAACCACCCATTCCAACAATGGCAAGGACTTTTAAATGGGTGCTCCCTTCACCAATAAGCACTTCTAACATTAGCTTTTGCATGTCATTCTCTAGGCCCACAACATAATCAAAGTTGTCATCGTAATAGTAACTTCGTCGTTGTGGCATCCTACGACGGGGGTGTCTATAATCTTCTAAAAGCGCAGGGATTCTTCTTAATCCCGAATTATTTAATTCTTCAATTTTTTCCTTCACTTTGTCTTGTGTCTCTTGTATTAGCTTCCCTATTTCATAGTTCTTTGGAGCACTATACATGAAACATGCCATTTTCATGATAAAAGTTCTATAGCTCTCTTCAGATTTTGCTTGAATGTTCACGATGTAATTGTCAATTACATCCTCGGCATCATAGGCAAGCTTTCTAATATGACGTAATAGTGTGTGAATTTCTCCGCTTTCTTGCTTAGTATCAGCATCTTTAAGGTATTGCTGCATCAACTCAAGCTCCTGCTGCAGGCCTCGTACTTGATCTGCAACATGGAATAATGAGCTTGCTTCTTGGATCAATATAGAGCCAATCCACTGAACAGCTGATGCAACATTGGACTCTGCCATAACTTTGTAATTCTGCAGGTGAAATGAAACAAATGGATCAAATAATAAATGATTTCAGATATAATGGATCAACTAATATGAACAGTACATTGTTTTTACATACTTGTAACTATACATTCACTGTAATTTTTTAGTAGTCTTCCTATTCCTACTACTCATTTAAGTGAGGATTTGCTTATAGGACCTTTTTTCCCGGAATAATTAAAAATAGCATATTGAGGTTGTGGTAATTAATTCTCTGAGGGGGAATAATTTTTTTAGGTTGCACGAGTTATGTGGTCAGGTTTGATATACATACTGAAGAATGTGATTTATGTAGCAAGTAAAAATGGATTCCAACTAGCTAATTTCATATTCAAGTGAGTGATTTAATGAATCAAAGTCCATATACTTCACCCTTGTGGCTCTAAATACAATTATATAAAGAAAAGAAGCTAAAACAAAGGGAATTGAAACCACAATATGTTAAAGTAAGACCATTATCCAAGTTAAGGAGGCTAGCAAAAGGTATAAAGTACCGCACACCAAAAATGTAACAGTTACACCACCAATAAAGATGAATTTGCCAAGACATGAAGTTTAGTGCGGGCAAAACGTTGAAGGTGTGCCCACTACTTTATAAAGTACCGCACACTAAGAAGTACGACCATTATCCAAGTCTTTTCACATGACATAGAGCTAAGAGGTGATCACCAAAACATTATGAGGCATTATTGAAGTTATTAATGATAGTATTAAGGAGGTGTTTGGTTTAATGGTTCTTCTCGCTTTATTAGGGAGCACAATGGATGATGAGGGAGAAAACACTTCCTTCATTTGGATAACAAATGGATGTGGAGGAAATAGAATGGATGAGTTTCTTCAAACTTTGTGGTAAACAAATCTCTTCAACAATGAAAAGATTAGGAAGGAAAACTCAATTCTCTTCAACAATGATACTCTAAATCAGTTCCAATATAAATGTTCAAAAATATCATTTTAGAATGTCTCAAAATTAAAATCCTACCCATTCCCCTTCTAGCAAATTTTGGAGTATTAAACAACTTCATCCTCTTTCTCAAAATGGTAGGACAATTTTACCATTTTACATACTTTCTAAAATTTGTATCATTAGCATATATTTTGTAACCAAAAAAAGTATATAGCAATAAGGGTTATGTTATGTCTTACTTCCTCCGTCAAAGATTATAAGCTACATTTACCATTTTTGATAGTCCATAATATAAACTACTTAATCTATTTTGGATATAAGGTCCATTTTCCACTAACATTTTTACTCATTGTCTCATCATCATCGTCATACCCAATATCCTGCCTGAAAGCAGGGTCTGGGTGGGGGAAGGTGACGGACAATCCATACCCATACTCTCTTCACATGGAGGACTAGAGGAAAGCGGTAGATTTTACCCCAAACAGTAAGAGCCATGCAAAAGGAGGATATAAGTGGCAACGTTGTCTCAAGAGTGTAACTAGTCAACTACTAGCAGAAAAAAAAACAGCACAAGCAAAAACTAGGTCTAACCAAAAATGAGAAGTAACAATAAAAAGAATAAATAAATAAAATAACCACGATAAGTATACAAAGAAACAAAAACAAAACGCATGAAAAAGCAACTAGCCCCTAGGACAGGGGTAACTAAAAAAATTATTAGTAGTCTAAAATATGGATCTGAAGCCTCCAACTATTCCTATATCCCTAATCAGGTCCGCGGGCACAACTCCCTTAAGTCGTTCTTGATTTGCTCTACCCACGTTGTCTTAAGTCTTCCTCGATTTCTCTTACCCTCCACTATGATGCTTTCTATCCTTCTAACAGGAGAGTCAAAATTCTTCCTTTGCACATGTCCAAACCATGTTCGCCTATTTTCACGCATTTTGGCAGCTAGTGGGGCAACGCCTGGCTTCTCTCTAAGCTCCTGGTTCTTGATTCTATTCATTATTGTGTTACCACACATCCACCTCAGCATACGCATCTCTGCTACTTCCATCTTTTGTTCACAAAACTTCTTAACGGGCCAACACTCTGTCCCATACAACAAAGCTGGCCTAAAGGCAACTCTGTAGAATTTACTCATTATCTAAATTACTTATTTCACCTTTTTCTCTTTCTTTCTCTCAATCCTATTTATTCATTCTATACCCACAAAAAACAAAAAGCACTACAAATAAAACTACACATCATCGAACTTGATAAAGTAAGAATTTTGTAAATGAAGCATAAAATATTGGACGGAGGAAGTATGTATTAGCATTATTCTCATTCCATAAAATGACATTACATTGAAATTTATCGCAACACCATGTGTCCATTGTTGTAACTAAATGTTTGATATTTCCAATATGATAAGAATATCATTTTTCTAACTAAAATTTAATTTGCAATTAAAATGAAACACTAAGGACCTCTCTATGATGATAAACAAGATGAAAAAGCAATAAGAAAACTGAGCATACACTAAGAAACAACAAAAACAAGAGCAAGGACACAAAGATGACTAATGAGGCATCTTGGATACCTTCACTTCAAACAAGATTGTATTTCATTAATTAATCAACATTAAGTTATGAAACAAACCCTTACAAGTCTTGAGAACAACCTCTCAAGCACAAAGATCTCACCTTCAATGGAGATCACACAAACTCATTAATACAAAGCACTCTAGGTTTCCCAAACCCCTTTTCCTGTATTAACCTCCACACACTCTTCCCAATGCTGATTTATTCTCTTACATAGGCCCCTAAATCAGAGGAATAACCCCTAGGACAAATAGAAAATTTGCCCCCAAGTATCGACCAAAACAAAAAAAAACGTATTTGGTCCTGTAGGGTGCTAAAACAAGCACTATATGTGCTTGAACGAGCACCATGCTTTTGGTGTTTACTGAACCTACAGCCGCATGCCTCATTCATGGTATCTTCCCCATCATGCCTCGTTTAAAACATACCCAATGTGCACCTTTTGCCTTGTTTAAGAAACTCTATATACACCTCCTTGATCGCCTCATAAAATGATTCAAACCTCAATCACCCGTGTCCTATTGCGCACACATCATCCTCCTCCAAAGTGCAAGCCATAGAATAGACTATAAGATGATCAAAATCATCTCCCACACTAGGATTATTGGAACTTGCACTAACAACAACAATTACTTCAGAATTCTGACAAATAAGCTTTGTAATTGATTAAAAAAGATAGTCTTCCTAGCATCAATTAATAAATAGGAGAGCAAAGTCAACCGCAGAGGCGGCTAAAAATTGAAAAATTCCTTCCTTGCAATTTCAAAAAAATTATAATATTTTTCCGAACAACTTTGTATATATATATATATATATATATATATATATATATATATATATATATATATATACCCTAATTCTTTAGGCTTTTGTTGAACATACTCAAAACTTACTCTAGAGAACTGTAGGCAACAATCTAACAAAGGCGATAAGCAAAAAACAAAGAAACCTAAAATTGAGACAGTAGCGTAAAAGTAAAAACAAAATTATGAATTGAATAATCCAAAATCGGAATTCAGAAGAATGCTTACCTAATAGTGAGTGAAAATGAAGAATTTGGGATTCATATTGGATGGTCATCTCGCTTTTTAATGACGATGAAAAGAGAAGAAAAGTCGTAAGAACTTTCATGGAAATTTTCGTTTATCTTCCAGACAGTCCCCGCTCAAAACACTGGTAAATGACTATGTTGTGATTCATTCGCTGTGCTATAATACCTACTTATCCTTTTTTTTTTCTGGTGAAGTAATTTCCGTTCTTCAAATTTCAATAATAAAAAGGCATGTAACCTTTTTGCCGGATTTTAGTGAATCTAATTTAATTTATTAAGATATTATTTGATTTGATTTAATTTTTCAAACAGAGTAAAGTTTTGTTTGCCGGTGGTGTGAAAATTTCTAATCAATTATCGTAATTTGTAATTCATATTAAAAAAACAAAATAATAATAATAACAATAATAATAGTAATAATAATAATAAAATAAACAAAACAAAACACAAAAATAAACTATACATCAAAACTCTTATCCTATCAAATCCTACCACATAACGGTGATTTATTAACTTCACAAATAACCGTTATTTATTAAGACCTTCTCGCACGATTTTTTTTACATCGACATATATAAGCATAATGATATTAAAAAAGTAATATCAGAGATATTATGCAGTGAAAACACTCGATTTTTGACAGTTATATGCATAAATTAACATTGTAATCTTGGAAATTATCAACAACATATTATACAGTATATTATATTTTCTAATTTATTCTATTTAACTATAAATAAATGCTAGTCAAAGATACTTTAGTAGTAGAGATACTGGTCAAGATGAAATGTCATGTCATTATTTTAGCCAATAAATGAGTTTCATTAAAAACTCTCTTTAATTGTGACATTTGATATTTTTCAAGCTTTTTAGTATATAATGAATGATTTTGATTAAAGGTATAGTTTAAAAAAGCGAAAAAAAATATTTGTTGGTTGTTAGTTGTCCCTTACTACACCATGAAATTGCAACCGTACTTGACAATGACATTGTTAGTTGTCCCTTACTACACCATAAAATTGCTCCATAACCCATGTTGAACACATAAACATCAATGGTTGATCGACGTGTATCGTGATCTCCAACATAATCAACATCACAATATCTAGCAACTTTAGATTTGCTATTATTATGGTATTGGATACCATAATCAATACTTCCCTTGACATACTTTAATATTCGCTTTACAACTTTCAGGTGAGGTTTCTTCAATTTCTGTATAAACCGACTATAATCACACTAACTGCATATATAATATCTGGTGGGAGTTAACATGAGATAAATTAGACTTCCTACTAATGTCTATACATTGTCATGTCTTCGAACTTCTTGCTTATGATCGAACATAGCTGCTACCCCATAGTGCGTCCATCGATGAGGCAGGCGGTGACACCTACTACTATAGATTATATGTCATGGTTCATGTCCATCACTCGTTGATGGATGACACCAAAAGGTATTATTGATGTAGCACAATACACTCCAGCCGCACTTACGATGACCCACTTTGTAAGTATTCTTCAACATTTCATAATTTTCTCATTTTTTTCATTATTTACAATTAATTTCAATTATTTATAATTGCAAGCGAAAGACATGGCATTCGACATGCGCTTTAGTCAGAAGCAGTTAGTTTGGGAGATTGCCCTCTGCCCACAGCATACTAAGGTTTGCAGTTTCCGCACTTCATTCATGAGGTTGTGGAGTCGGCCGAACCTGTTAGCTGCTACTGAACCTACTAGCAAGAGGCGATTGCAGTTGTACAATACCAGTCACCTCCCCTCCCCTATAGTCACATCACCGCATCTTACTACCATAAGAAGCATCGACCATTATAGTTAGATAGGGTGGAGGAAAGTGACAAAGATTAGATCATTTGTACAAAATTTATTGAACATTTGTATTTATTTTGTTGTATGTATATTTATATTATGTTTATTATGTTGTATTTTGTTTGATTTATGAATGCTCGCAGGTTTCAGCGTTGAATAGTTCCGCCTTAAACTATGCATTGATCTATGACGGCTTAGTTTAGCTTAGAAAAACTTATTTATTCCAATTACATCAAACAAACAATCAAAATAACATAGGAAAAAAAGTTATCTGAAATACGACACAATTTCATTACTCATTCACTAGAACAAGTTACATTATATATTCATAGAATAAAAATCATACTACATAACATTACTTTTTAAACTTTTTCATAATTCTCTACTTCTCTTCCGTCCCACGCTACATCATATGTTTGCCTCATCAAGCTAAGTAACACGTTTTTAAAATCTTCTTTCTTTTATCAAGTTTAATAATGATTATTTGTTGTCGTTGGGTGCCCACAACACAGTCCTTAATTAGGGTAAAATGGACAAACAACAAATTGATGATCAGGATCTAAATCATTCCAATATCGTTTATATTCAACTTCATAAACGCAATGACACTAGACTTCATTGGAATGATTCTTTGACATATATTGAAAAGGAATATAATTAAAATTTATTAAAATTATCAACTAAAACAAATGATACAATTTAATAATTATTAAAAATAACTGAGTAATTAACCAAATCATAGAATCATACCTTATTTTTACTTTAAAATTGTATCGTATAATATTTGAATGGAATAAAATTAGACAATTTGATCTGTTTGTAAAGAACACTTCTTCGCAGATATGGACAGTGAACAGACAAACGACTAGTTTGACCAGTCACAAAGACTAGTTTAATAACTAAGATTTATTTTTTTTAAAAAAAGCCTTGAACAAAGGAGAGTTAGTCAAACAAAGTCAATTAAATCTAATTTGTTCGTTATTACAACAGCAAATAAAGAAAGGCCGACTTTCTTTTGACTAATAAATTGGCTAAATTTGTTTTATTCGTCATTAGTAACAACAAACAAATCTCTAACCTTAGCTTTGGGCTGAGAGATTCTTATTTTGAGAATTAAGTTTTTCCCAAATTTACTTTAGAAAACTTTTACAAAAAAAAGATTTATTAATTTCAAATTTTCCAACAAATGACAAGTAGCTTGCATAGCACAACCTAAAAAAAGATTTGAGCCCTACCAAAATAGAAAGCTTTTACAACTACCGAAAGTAGCACATGCTAAACATATCACTCAATGGCATCACTCATCCTTGTAAAAACAATAAAAAAAAATGTTTCCAAATTCTGATTGAACTTGGTAAGCAAACATTTACAATTTCACATAAATGACCTTAAGAAGTCATAATAGTATATTCCATTATAATCTGAAAACAAAAAACTATACATATTAGCTCCATCAGCAATGGACAGATGCAAAGTGATACATACAAGTATCATACAAAAATTGGCTTATATACTCTTGTTTTTATATTTTATCTCAAAGTTTCCCATGAGCCCATAAAATGATAGCTCCTATGTTAGCCTCTAATCTATACATCATTCAGTTAAAAGTGCTAACCCAAATACAGCTGCAGAAGTCGAGAAACAGCTTAAAACAGCCGCTTCCGACAACCTTCAGCACCACAATAGCAAGGCATCTGCTTTACCTTTCCATCAGGCCCAATGACACTGTCGAGTGCATAGCCATAATCATACGTGAGTTCCTGCCAATAACAAACAGTTAGGACATATTTAACAAAAAATAAATCCCATCAGCTTTTGTGCTGATAAGTATTATGAATTCGGTTTCCTCAGATGTTCAAACATTTCCACAAGTCATACATTTTACAAATAACTTTAAGCAAACACCTAATATTTGAACCTAAATTATATCATCTCAACAAAAGCTTAAACAATGCCCTTGCTTAATTGAAAAATTTCAGATGCATGCCAAACAAAACAAAACATAATTACAAATTGAATACAATCAATAAACATGGTCATAGTTATCAACCCAATATCCAGCTCGAAAACAAGTTGACCGGGTGGGGGAAGGTAATGGACAATCCATATTCGTACCACTCCAAAGAGTGGGCCAAAGGAAAGTGATCAAAATTACCCACAAAAACATAGAGCCCTGCATAGCAAAATGAGTGGCATCGGGATAAACATGAACTGTCACACAGGTTCTAGTTCTTTGGCTAGGTTTAAACTGGTAAAAGAAGATTGTACTAGTGATAAAAAAAAAGACTCTGAATTCCAAAAAGATAACAATTATTGTAAATTTGTAACCAAACAACAATACCATAACTTCAAAATTCAATCCCAGCATATGGGGTCAACTACATGTACCCAAACAAATTTAGCATGAGAGACTGTCACACAGATTCCATTGCCCTAGCGTGAGAGATTGTGCCTAACAGAAGTTCCTCAAAGATTCAACCATCTGCTTTTCTAAATGGTGAATTTTCAGGTCTTCTTTGCACATGACCAACCCAACATAAACATGAATGGTCTTCTCTCATTTTTTTTCAGTATCGACGACTCAAGGACCTTCTCTCATGTCTTCACAAAGAATTCCCCACAGTAGGTTTACAGTTTAAACTTGTGACATGTTGCAAAAGCTATATACTGTCAGAATAAGAAACTGTCTTGAACTCATTGAGGGCCCAAGCATCTCATGACATTAAGGTGTTTTAAAAAACGTGCTGATGTGCATTCATAAAAGTAAAGTTGTTGATATAGTGTAAAAAAAGCCACAACAAAGACTTTGGGCCGTCTTTGCCTAAGCTGTAAGAAGCTCATTGCTACATTCTTTATCTATTATCTGGAGCTCTGAGCTTCACTTTTCAGATAAGAATCAAAATTATCAATTTATTTACCTAGTTCAAAATTCAAATGGAAGAGAAAGATCAGTCAGAAAAAGTGCAAGTCACCTGCAAAGGAGGTATGTTATCAGCAGCAAAAAGCATCACCCTGGCCAACTTGATATCATGGTGCAAACTCAAAACGCACTGCACAAATAGATTGGGTTCACAGCTATGGTTGATGAATCTTGCAAGGTTTCCACTAATCCCAGCATCAATGCAGAACTCCACCATGCTATCCACAACTTTCTCCTCGGAATCAGAAGGAATAGACACATCTTGCAGTCTCATCTGTTGACAAATAGTGTAATAATCAGAAACCTACATCAGCATTTTTTGCAATCAACATAACTATGCACAATTTATATATTTTGTTAATAATTAAGAATATTTTTAAAATTCAAGCAACTCATCAGCTTTTATCTGCACTAAAAACTGTTTAACTCGGCATCTCAATATGTTCAATCCACACCAAATTCAACCCTACCTAGCATAATGAGTTTTACCCATGATTTGAATGAGCTAAACTCAAATAATACACCACTTTGCATATTTTGGTAAACTTAAGATTAAAGATTAGTGAGCGAGAGGGAGAAGCTTTCAACAATGGGACAAACATAACCAAGAAAGCCCCATACAGGTGCATGCAGCAAATCAGTTTACCCTGTTTCTAAGTCAAACCCAAAGGTAACTGTCCCTAGTGGTCAGAAGCTTTAGACCATTGGAAGCAGTACACAAAATAACAAACTAAATTACATCAAAGACTATGAGTTACCTCATATAGAACTTCAGACATAGGTCCATGAGTTATAGGTCACAACTTATAAGCCATTACATCCTTATCATTATTCGGTTTTATAATGAATGAATTGGTCATCTTTAAAAGAAAAAAAGAAAAACAGAAAACAATACAGTCGACATAAACTTTTGTGCATGAAGTAAACAAGAAAAAAAACATACATGTGAGAGACTCAGTCTAGAGTCTAAACTCATCTAAATTTACGGAATTAAATTGAATAGACTATGCAAACAGCAAGACTACTAAACCAAAAAAATTATTTTGTACGTCAGATTTAGAGAAGGATCAAAAAGATGTTATATAGGGTCAATGTTCCAATCATACACCTTGGGTAGATTGAGCTGCAGAGATTGTTTACATTTAACAAACTTGAGATGTTCTCTGAAGATAGTTCTCTGAGATAGGGATTTAAAGGATAAAACTTGATCCTTACGCTCCACAAAAGCTAAGAGTGAATACAAGTCTCATTAAGGCGTTGGTTACAGAACGTCCATAATACGGAAACTCACTATTTCAAAATTAGTGATTTCCATCATATAAAAAAGGGTACCATTTACACAGAATGAGACGTGTACAATTCATCAAGTTTGAAGAGTTACTAATTTTTCTGCAGAGAATCTCTGTTCTACCATTCTATTCAAAGAAAATACAGAATATGTTCATGCTTCAAGCTTTCACATTATACAATGTATTTCGAATTGAGCTCGGTATGAAGCTTTTGAAAAATCAAGAACTTCCCTAATTAGATAGCTTGCACAAACTACTGAGTACTGAATGCAATGAGTCAGAAGAATTCAAGAGAAAAAATATTAGTAAAGAATATACCCGTATGCCGTATACAAAGAAAGTATAAATCATACAATAGAAACAACAAAAAACTTCAGCTGAATAGGATACGAGTAAGTTCAAAGTCAGGCTGCATGCTACATCATAAGTTAAAATTTACCTGTCTTCCGTCAAGTCCCTTCATTGTTTGAAGGCAATCAATGTCGAAAATAAAATTATTTTCCAACACACTATCTGCTTCATCCGATCGCTTGAGTACCCCAATATACTCGCAAATTGGTGCACCAGCTGGTATGTAGTCCCACGACCTGACAGCCCACCCCTTCTTTGGTGTTCTAAAAACCTATAAAGATTAAATTAATGTCAACCATGCAGAATAATAAAATATAGTGAACACATGTAACATCTATTATTGGCCAAAAAGAAGTACCTCAAAGCGGTATCTTAAGCCTTTTTGGGAGGTCCGGTTGATGCACGTGCATCCACAGGCACACTTTGGACCACATTCAAAGATCACAGCCTTTGCTTCAATAAGCCTAAAAAAGTATCACTAAAAATTAATCTTATGCGTAAACAAGATCTTTCATAATTACTCAAGATATTCCTTCTTACTAAGCTTCAACACACGAGTCCCCAACCAAGGGATGATCTAATTACCTGCCACCATCCCTCTGAACATAAGGGAAGTCTGAGCCGTTTAGCCTAGCACAAGCACAGATCTCGGGATCTGTGCATCTTTCGCTGCAATCACACCCGCGTGTCGGAGCAGGAATTTTCACATTGTGGGCAACTTGGATAGATTTCATATACTCAAAACCTACAAAAGTTTTCATCTCAATTGAAAGCATAAAGAAATATTGTTCTAGCCTACTTGAGGAAAATCAGGTTAATAACATGTTCCATATTTAAGTAAATGAAAATCACTCAAAAACACCGTCAATTCCATTCTAAAACATGATCTAGCACCAGCCAACCAAGCTAATGATGACTGATGTATAGCCCCACGTCAATAGATGCTCTTCCCTTGAATGGGATGAATGGAAGAGCTTAATCCAACTTAAAAATTTTGGCTCATACTTATATCATTAGCTTCGAAAAAGTTGACAAAAGACTAAACATAAGAACATTGCAACATCTTTCTATACAAAGTTACATCACTGATTTCAGTTATAAATTATAAGAGAATAGCATGACAAAAATCAAAGAAGCCAGAGCAATTCAAGCAAGAAAGGTAGACTATATTAGAAAATGGGGGCTCAGACAGCGTATGGAGTCTTTCCCATGAAACATTTGCAAGGATTAAAAATCAGTAAAAACACTGCAGTTCTACAACATAGGGACCCTTCAAAACAACAGAATATTATTACGATGATGAGTGCAGTGACAATTTAGAAGTATAACCTAGAAACAAGCATATAAAAAGTTACATCACTGATTTCAGATATAAATTATAAGAGAATAGCATGACAAAAATCAAAGAAGCCAGAGCAATTCAAGCAAGAAAGGTAGACTATATTAGAAAATGGGGGCTCAGACAGCGTATGGAGTCTTTCCCATGAAACATTTGCAAGGATTAAAAATCAGTAAAAACACTGCAGTTCTACAACATAGGGACCCTTCAAAACAACAGAATATTATTACGATGATGAGTGCAGTGACAATTTAGAAGTAGAACCTAGAAACAAGCATATAAAAAGAAAATTTCTAAATTCAAATTTTCAAGGATTGATAGTAGAAAATAATTAAGAGAACAAATGGCAGACTCTTAACACCTCTGAAAAGCATCATAATTCAAACAATAAACTGGGAAAAGAACAAACCCAAATAAAACATTTTAGCTTCTATCAGAAAAACAGTTCTTTGTTTGATTCTCAATGCGGCCCACATTTCGGTCGCGGTAAACTCAAAAACCTTTATGATACGGTCACCATACAATGATGTAGCCTTGTATTTGTACTATGCACCACAATAGACAAACAATTCGTTGGAACTTTTAAAATGTAGCCCAACACACTATTGACAAAGATTAAGCATTAATTCGTAACTCACTGAGGTCATAAAAATTACTCCCTTTTCCTCTATCCCTTATAAATTGATGCATTTTTTTTAGCTGCCTCAATTTAAATTTTACATTTCCTTTTATGGAGGGATATTCTCCCTTCAATCCTAAATCCTAACCTAGTTTAATGCATTTACACTATATCTAATTAAATAACAACTAGGAGTTCCTTAACGTATTTATACTACCCAAACCTAACTTTGCAATCCCAAAACCTACTATCCAATAAAAGTCAAAACCCTTATTATCAATTCTTTACGGACGGAGGGAATAATTCCTTCAACTTGCATTATGTGGCAAGAGACGAGTTGATGAGCAAAATTTTATCCTTATCCGAAGTAACATAAATGATGGTAAAGTGTAAATGAAAGTATATCTTATGGTAGTACTAGTGTTAACTTCTACAGCAGGAATAGAGTGTAGGATCACTGTAATTTATACAATAGTTCGCTGATATATGACAGTTGAGATGCTTGAATTCATGAGAAACAACATTTCCAGAGGCATTTGAATTCGCAAAGCTAGCACCTACAGCATGTACTACAAAGTTTGAACTTTATAAAGCTCATATGTGATACAGCTAATATTAAAGTTCTTCTGCATTATGTTGGTTTCGCCAGTTAAGTGGTCATTTCCTATGAAAAGCAACTATCAAGAAACGGTCAACATCATTCCATTATTTCAGCTTCAAGAAAAGATCAAAAACTAAAAAAAGTTAGTGACCAAGTAGTCACACAAACTCTAAGCAACCAGGATTTAGAGCAAGGGAGGAAATGAAGAAAGGAAAGACCAAAGAGCGGTGGTAGACGAGAATATAGATGGGAACAAAGCACAATCAAGAAGATAGGAAGAGTACGACAGGATGGGCTAAAACAAGTTTCAGAATGGAGGTTACTAATAGCCAAACTCATGATTACACTTGTACAAAATCAAACATTAAATTTAATTCAAATACTGGCCATGAGTAGAAAATAGTCACGTCTCCTAATTTATTTTTCCAACCACACATACAGACATTTAGCAATGAAGCCAACTAAAATGCAGAAAGCAATATGGAACAGGAACATAACCGAACAGTCAAACTTACCAGTTGGTGGTACAGGTGGATCGTCAACCAAATTTGTTGCAGGGATAGGAATATTCTCCTGGCCCTCAGAGATATCTTCACAAACCAATCTTTACCCAAAAAACAGAATTAGAAACATCTAAATATAGTATGCCCAAAAATTACCACGAAAAGGAATAGATACTAAGAGAGTAGCAACAGTTACCCTCGAACTTCAGAAACAGAATCTGGAATACGTCCTCTAACATATTGAACCTATCACGTGAATTGAAGACAAATAAAGGAAAAGGAAAAGAAATCATATTCAATAATTGACACATAAGTCACTAAACATGAAACATCACTAAAGTTCAGAAATGGCAAGCAAGTAAGAGGAAAGTAACCATGCCAGAGCTTTCATATGCAGTAGCCACATTGATAGAGGATAATGCCCTTAAACATTCTGAAGAGATAAACTACATTTAAAGCTCTTAATCAAGAGTAAAAAAAACTTTTGTGAACATTTATAACAAGCAATTAGATATCCAGAGAGTTACACAAAAAATTGACCTGACGATGTAGTAATTTCTTATGCTAAAACAAATGTTCTTAGAATCAAACGGAAGTCTACATTCTACAACACCCGGAATTTTCATAAATCCTTCACTGGAAAAAAACAGGATTCTTTGAGGGCTGACAATGAAAAGTTGGGGAAAGTGCACTGCTTAGAAAGTACTAAGGTACAGAAGATTAAAAAATCATGTTTCAGAATATGCACATCATAGCAATGCCTATTCTGGTTTCACAAAATTATAAATTAAGAGAATACCGTGAAATGCCTCGAATCTTCAAAGTAGTAACTATTTGATGACCCTAATAATCTAACAGATTATTTTTGGATACTGTCAAGTGTAAAGATGAGTCAAAGCCATAGCAACTAATTCTCAGAGAACCACTGAGTTGTAACTTGTAACAATCAGAAAACTCTTACAGTGAAGTCTTCATTGAGAAGCTATATTATAAAAACTTGCAACAGGTGATACAAGAACAATGCCAAAATAATCATACGATCAGCATGAAGTATCATCCAAAATGAAATCCACACTGCACATTGTGTATAAGCCTTAACGCTAGGCAATTCAGGCTGAATCAACCAATAGACAAAAATCTGAGAGAGTGCAAACCTGATTAGTCGTCAACTCAGGCTGGCCCTCAATGCGCTTCAAACGAAACTTGAAAACAGTAAAACCAGAAACTCCTTTCTCAGCCCAATAATTCACAACCTGCCCAGGATAGCAATCACATATTTCAACTCAAACGTACCCCACACAAAAACAAGTGCGCAGAATACCAAATAAATCATCACAAAAGAAGTATAATTTAGAACAAAAGAAAGGAAAACATTGTCTAACAGTTACATGTCAACGAAATGCTTGCATGAAACCAAATGCCAGACAATAATAATGTCAACTTGGCTTACAGTAAATCAGACCCAAACTAACCATAAAACAGCCCACCCCAGAGTGTATCTGTACACTTTTTTTCCTATTAATAGATCCATGTTGATAATTTTGGTGAATAAAATAATTATGTGCAGTGATTGACTTATATTTAAACTCATTATAAACAAAAAAAAACTGATGGAATAATAGCATAAAATATCAAAATATTCTCATTTGTCACCAAAACTTGACAAGTAATTGAGATTTGTCTCATCAATCAAAAAAACAAGCAAAAAAGAAAAGGAGGCAATATGGCTAGCAATAATTATTAATATGAAACCATATAATAAATCAGAGGTGTCCCTCAAGAAACTACTATAGGTCTATAGCAGGATCAAGCATCTATTCAAATATGCCAAAATGCAAGCGTATACAGTTAATACAATTGTAAAGTTCAAAAGGCTACAAGACAAGAATAAGTTGAATTGAAAAACGAAAGAACTTGAAATGATTTTGAATGGATAGCATAATTATAAAAAATTCATTATACGACATATAATAGCTAAAAATCAGTATGATGGGCCAAAATCATAAATGATAATAAATTAATTAATTAATTAATTAATTAATTAAAAATTAAAAAATAAATAAATAAAATAATAATAACAATAATAATAATAATAATAATAATAATAATAATAATCATGATGATGACGACGACAACGATGATAATAATTCTAATAATAATTATAAGTCTAGAACGGTAGTTGAACTAGTTTCGATAAAATTTTTACAATTACGATCTAATTATATAAAGCTAAGAGTCCACCTTAAGTTTACAGGTATTTTAATACAAGATCCTTACTTAAAGTGTCTATACAGGACTACTTTATAAAGTCCAGTCAGCTCATTCCATCATATACCATGGCTTAAAAAAGAAACGAAGAGAGTGTGCAAGCTCTCTTCACCAGAATCTGACTTGACTTGTATCATTTCTATCTGAAATTGCTTCAGTTTTCAATAACTTACATCGTATTGAGACTAGTCTAAGTTGTTAAAATCAATCTGAATTTATTTTATGGAAACAACTAACAAGTATCTTCAAAGTTAAAAATAATCAAAAAGAAAATAAACAGACATAACCATAGAAGAAATACAAATGCAAGATATTGAAAGTAAAAGAATTATTTTGCCAAATTTGTTCACAGGATCAGCTTCATATCATCCAGAGCTCAGACGCTAGCCACTTTATAGAAAAGAGAACACCTAGCTGGCTAGCCATTCTTTTTTTGAAAAGATAACAAAGAATGTGCATCAACTAATTGCAGCAGCAGATAGTTAATATTTTTGGAGATTAAGAGACTTCCACTTTCATTAATATTTTATAACTATCAAACGTACCCACCAACCCCTCTCCCATCTTGACAAATCAGAAATTCAGTACAAGCCAATAGCAAAAAAAAAAAAAAAGCAAAATGATAGCCAACCAGGTAATTACCTTATATAAACCATCATAAGTGTAGACTTTGCCTGCATAACTACTTTTTGAGAGATGACCACGAATTACACGCACAGGTAGGCCCTCTTCCATGCTATTCTGTAATGAGCATAATTTACCAGTATTATCGGCCCATAACACCTAATTCCTTATTTATGTTTCAAAACAATTTAAAAGGGACATTAAAGATTAACTCATTTACACATCTTATAAACATTATGATTCAAATGAAGATCGCCTAGAGGGGTAAAAAAAATGACAAACCCATAGACAATGGAGATCTGAAATATACAATTTGGGGGCAGTGAAAATACTTCAGGTTACAGTTCAAACAGATTATTTTACTTTAACACAAAAACCAGCATGTCTGACCAACAATAAGAACTAAGCAACGCAGAACAGATGCATAAGAGAGACTGAACTTTTTAATAGTTAGATGAGATGAATCAAACTAGACTTGAACAATCACAATTCCTTGGATTAGTTCTAGTTGAATGTCATTCTCAGTAGTGGGGGGGAGCGCAAAGAGAACACTAGTACACTACCCCCAATAACCAGCAGTCAAAGCGATTCGAACTTGGCGCCTTAAGGTCGATAAGTATCCAACCAAGTAGCTGCACCAAGTTTGGCTTTGTATAAGAGTGACTGAATATAGACATAGTTGGACTCAAAACATTCTGTACTTTTCAGAGGTGACGATATCCTTCTATAAACAATGCAACAGCAATTATCCAAATCATTTTTCCAACAGAAAAAAAAGCTTTTCCTCAATGAGACAAACAATTAAAAAGAACAGAAATCCTCCAAACACTAAACAGACACCACAGCAGCACTAAAATCCATTGTTTGGACAAGAAACAAAACTCTGGGCAATACAACATGAAGGTGTAAAAATGAATGCACTGCCCTTTCGCACATTCAAAGGTGAACAGACACTAGGTTGAAGAAAACGTTATCCAAAGCTAATAATGGATGAGTTTATATTAGGAAGGAAGGAGGGAAGAGTGAAGAATTGAGCATTTCCAAAAGCAAGGTCCTAGACCCCTATCAACTCCATACCTAGAGTATTTCAAAGCATTTTGGTCACACATCAATGATGCTCAAAGGCCATATAAACCAGAAGCAGTGAAGCATAATAGATGATAAAATTCAAGAGTAGCAATAAAATAACAAATGAAACTGAAAGAGGCAATTGACAAACAAATTGAGGCTATCTGAGAAGAGGTGCAGAAGGTACTGCATTTCATGATGTGTAAAAAGATATTCAAACAAAACTCATTACAGCAGTAATAATAAAAGGAAACTACTCAATTGCAGGACTTCATTATTGATGAAACAAATATTATAAACTATGTTTCTTTGAATACAACTTGCAAGTTCACGATCATTTGTCTCTAAACACTACCATATAAGACATGCAGCCATGAATATGTCATCTAAAAAGAAAAGCTATTGAAACACATCAAAGAAAGATTCAATCAAAATCATCTTTTGGAATAAACCTTTAAAGCTAAATTTCCACGTAACATCTTTTGATCTCCCACTTGCTTCTTATCACCCAACAAATTATTTCCACCTTGACCAGTATATATGACATCCTCTGAGTTGTCCAAGTCATCTTCATACTGGCCTGAAAGGACAATCGCAACAGCGAGTGGAAAGGTATATTTGCTGTATTCCTGTATAATAACATAAAGAGTTTTCTTAAAAAACACAAGTAAGAAAACAAGTGTATATCTAAATGTAGCTTTTAACCTTTACAAAAGATCATATAAATAGTCTTTACAAGCACATAGAACATCCTTGTTCATTCTTTTTCAATTAGAACACCTATCTTTTATTGTGCTTGGATAATTAATATAAACAGGAATGCTGCTTTTAAAATGAGTCATAGAAGAGTACAGTATTTTAATAATTAAACAGTTCATTCACAATTCACGCATTTTAAAAACATAAATGGACAATATCCCATAAACCCGTACAAAAAGCATTTTTCCAAAGAAACCCTGTTTCACAATCAAGTCTCTCCATGGCGATCATAGATCAATTCCTTGAGTGCTTCAAGTTCTTAATTATTTACATATAAAAATGATAACTGATATAATAATCATGACGACAATCATCAAAATTGCTGATACTAAAAAGTGAAAAAATACAATAATAATAAGCCGTGTATAAAAATTGAAGCACCACAAAGAATACAAGAGCAGTTTTTATATCTCTATCTTGCCTCTTTTTTTTCCTTTTTTGTCATCTTTTTTAAGTGTGAATATTAAGTTATTGTCCGTAAAACAAAATTGAGCTATTGAGATGAAAAAAAGTGATTTACCCCTTTGCAATATGCCTGCCCCATATAATCAATTCCATTCAGCCAATGGCTATGGAAACCTACTACAACCATTTCTGCTCGCGAAAAGAATTGGTGGCCAACATCAACACCTTAATCATAGACGTAGTAAAGGAATAACTATGATTTCATGGTTAAGACTGCACTCTGCAGGATTGAAATCTACAAGATTTTAAAACTTTAATCAAAACATACCAGGTATATCACCAAATCTCTTTATGGGAAATAGAACTTTCCCAGCTTCCATCATCTGCCACATTTTGTAAACAACGATCACATCAAACTAAGCTTCCAAAGAAGGAAAGATCACAAAAACAATTAACACTTCTATATTCCCCATAACTAAAAATTCCAATAACAATTTCTCTTAGTTCAATGCCATTAAGTGGCTCCTGCCTAAACCGGGTTTTGGGGTCGCACCAACCTTAAACAAAGAGGTTGTTCTCAAACCAAATAATCTTAGCTCCATCAACAATGGACATTTAGACTCCATATCAACAAGGAAGCAAACTCCTAAACAAAATTGCACATACAGACTTAAAAAATAGCAATGCCTTCATTCTATAAGCGCCAAACTAGTACTTGCCTACATATCAACAGACAGTCAACAGTAACAACTCTTTCATCGCTAAAATCGTTACCATCATACCTGTGAAATATGTGCAAATAAGCAGGAAAACATACACTACACACGGACACATTTTTATACAATTCCATTAATCAAACCATAGAATGAAAGATTACAGTAGATCCAAGTTATCCACTGTCCAACTGCTTGATGAATTTGTAAAACAGACAATCAAGAGAGGAACAAAGCAATCACATTTTGTCCTCTTTTACTTCACTGCACTGATTGGTGGTTGACGTAATTAAAGACATGGGTGATAAGGGGGCCAAATTGCCAATACTTGCAAAACAATTATAATAGAATGACGGATACAACAGCAATATTAGAACATCTACTATAAACAGCTCAAAACAAACTGAATTGACTTATAAAACAATTAAATCTCAAATACCTTACTAACTGCCTTGAGGTCAGGACGCTTATGAGGGGATTTATTGTCCACTATGCCTTTCTGAGAATCAAATCAAGTGATTTTAAATAACAAGCAGGAGAAATAAAAACACTAAAAGATGGAAATGAAGAAACAAATACCTTTTTCTTTTCCTCTTCAATAGATTTGCATCTATTCTCTTCCTCCTACAACACAAATTAACATTCAAGGTAAAACCCAAAAAATAATTAAAAAACATTATTAAATTAAATGTAGAAAATTACATACCTGAATGAGATGCAGGTAATAATTGTTGAAAATTCGAAGTGTTTCTTTAACTTTCAAATGATCGCTCTTTTCAACTCCATGAGCAGAAGCATCATCTTGAACAGCTTCCAACTTAAGACCCAAAGCCATCAACCCATCTCTTTCGTTCGGGCACTCCATCAAACCCCTTGCAACCTCAATATCATTGACATTACTCTGCTCCGGCTTCGTAATTTCCCGAACCTTCGGCTTTCTACCAGCGCCATTACTACGCTGACATTTAACCCTTTTTTCGGGCCTATTTACAGTAGACTTTGACAGCTCTTTTTCGTTGTAAGTTACTTTTTTGCCTCTCGTTCTCTCACTCGTCCTCCTCACCTCAGCAATTGGCTCCTCTGTGAACACCTCCATTCCCGCCATTGTAAGCAACCTAACATTCACATAATCAAAAAAAATTAATAAACAAAATTGAAAACAAAAACGAGAATTCGATAGCAGAAATCTCACGCGAAGTGAAAATGACCAAATTTGGGGGTAGATTTTAGGGTTTGAAGGAAAAGGGAAAGGAAGAATGAGAATTGACTATTGAGTAAGCAAGAATGGAGAAGAGTGAAATGAGATGAAAATTAAAGAAGGCGGGGAATTTTTGAAGAAAATGACGAAAATTTAGCAAAGTTGTCTGTGTTTATCTGCGTAAATTCCGAAAAGAGCGCCTTTCAGATGTTTTCTTCTTACAGTCTGTGAAAGGAGTCTTGGAAAGGCAAGACCTGGGTTGCATGTAGATCTAATAGTTGGCGCCATGGCGGGCCGCTGGGCTCGATTCATCCTGCCTGAAAAACGAGCGGACTTGAACAATATTGTCAACAAATCACAAAACAAAACTGAATAAAACGGCCAAGTAGCATAAGATCCGCGTCTGTTAATACAAGATTTGCGCTATTAGAAATTAGACTGCAAGAGTTTTTCAACGCTATATATTTATGCCTTGTTCGACAATCGAGCAAGAAATGACGACCGTTCAAAGTTTATTTTGATTTTTAGTACATGCATAAATGGACTCAGTCGCACAAGACGTGTGATAGGGCTGAGGTTGAGTCGCACAAAACGCGACCGAATCGCGATAGAGTCGCGTGTTTGGTGCAGCTCTACTGCAATTAGTTCACGCTTTTTTGCGACTCTTCAAGGGTCCGGTCACGCGATATGTGCAATTGGGTCCATTTACCCATGTACTAAAAATCGAAGCGATTAAACGGTCGTCATTTCTCGCTCGATTGTCGGAATTAGGCATATAATATATCGTTGAAAAGCTTTTGAAGTCTAGTTTCTAATGCCATAAACCTTGAATTAATGTCGCAAAAGAGTGTTCAATGGGGGGACGGGGCAATTTCTTAAAAGCCCGGGTCGAGTCACATTATTTTTAAAGCAGACCGAAGTTTGGCCAAAGGTCCATTTGACCCGCTCGACCCAGCCCATTCATATAGAAATGCTCATTTTATTAACTAATGATATTCGAGATGGTTCAAATTACATAGATGTAAGGTTGAGCATTTGACCCATCATATATTAATATTATAGATTATTTGCCCTTGAATCTCAAGTCATTAAGATAATAATGTTTAACCGTTAAAACAAATACTGTCCATTTAATTACTAGTTTAGAAAATAAGCACAACTTTCTCAAAACATAATGACAAACATTGCAGCCGAAAATGACAAATGGGCAAGATATGTTGTTCAACAAAAAATTAAGAAAAAATTACTATAAATAATACAATTTTAGGAAATTATATGATAAAAATGGGTAAATTAGCTTATAAACTAATATTTGTACTATTCTAGGAGAAAATACTCCTAAGTTGTTGTTATGCATAGTTAACTAAAAGTTGGGTTTACAATAAAGAAATTAACAAAATATTATATTAATTATAATAATTTTTCCTAAAATTAATTGATCTAAGTATGTGTTTGATTGTCCATTAAACATTTGAACCCGACCCATGACCAATCTTACCATCTTTTACGCACGTGTGAGGTTAATAAAGGTCTATAAATTTTTTATTTTAGTCCCCGAGGGGAATTTGGTATATTTGTTGATTAGTTTGGGCAAAAACCGATTTTATGATGGCACAAAATTTAGTTCATATTTCTCCCCTTTGATTCCAATGGCTTCCTGCTTATCACTTCCCCTTGTTACTGTTTAGTCGTCTGTCGTCACTTCAGGTTCATTTGGCACTGCTGGGTAAGTCTCCATTTTTTTTCTCACTTACAACTTTGGATTAAAAATCTTTGATCATTTCATAAAATTTGCCCTTCTTTCGGGATTTTCATCGCCATTGTTTGCTGCCATTTTCAGTTTGTATTTTTTTCTTTTGATTCAAAAATTGTTACGAGTTTCCACGTTTTTTGCCTTTATTTTTGGGAAAGTTTCGATTTGGATGAAGGAAATTTGTTTCAATGGGGGAATTTGTCTGTTACTGTGATTAATTATACTGCAACTCCATTGCTATAGAAAAGTTGGCATTGTTTTGATGTAATTGTTCGCTGGTATGTTGAAATTTGTGTCTGGATTGTTTGAATGAGTGTTTCTTTGTTTCTTCAATGTTAGGGTTCTTTCTTAAGTTTTTATGTCCTTTAGGGTTCAGAAGTAAAAATGATTAAAATGGTAGTAATTTCCAAACCTTAACGGCATTTATGGACAGAGTTGACTATAAATTACCTATGGCTATGCTTGCTACTTGCTACTTTAGTGGTGAGAAGTTTTGTATTGCTTTTTATGGGTTGGTTACAGGGTTTTTCTGTGTGTTTTGGCATATTTGATTCTTTGCATTAATCTGCTTGCTCATGTTCCCAATGGTGGTTTCCTGCTTTGAAATCTTTTTTATGAGATATGACTTGCACAACCTTGATCCGATCCTCATCCATTGAATGACAAAATGACTAATACAGTGATCTTTTATATTGAATTACTAGCCTGCTGGGTTTGTGGTGCGTTGATCAATTGTTAATGCCGATATGCATTAGTGGTGCGTTGACCTATGTGAAATCATTCTTATTCATTAACGCTTTTTTAATGTTATCTTTTTCATTGTTTCTGTATGAAATAATGAAGCATTCTTTATGTCTGGATTAAGTATCTCAAAAGAGAATGGGTTCTCATAAAGAGTGCGAGATTTTGAGAACTACTTCATTGTAATTGAACTTTTAGTGACACTCGATTTTACGACTTCACTTTTGTTTTAGTGTATCCATGTGAGGCCGGAAGATGTTGTTTGACACCCTTGTTAACATCATCATTTGGTTGGTGGTGGGAAAGCTAAAAGATATGTGTAGTGTATTAGTTACTAGTTCACCTTGTATCTTTCATTCCTCCTGATATGCAAATTTATTGATATTTCCTTTACCTACGACACATACATCAAAGGTATTGGTTGATCGACTTAGGGTCTTGTAAAAAGAAGATACTCCTTACTTACCTTTTACCAGTTATGTTTCCCCCTTCCCATTTCTTTTGGTAGATTTTTTTGAAGTGGGGCAAAATAAATGGGATACTGTTAATTCACTATATGAAATATATTTTCACCCAAATCCCCTAAAATCCGATTGTTTCAATTCACGGAAATGTTCATTGTTGTCATGGTCATTTCACTTCCTAAATCACTGGGAAATTCGTGCATTAGGTCACATTGATACTAGCACAAGCCCTCGATACAGAAGTCTTGCAGATTGAATAATGCTGAAGCCTTCGAATGGAACCGATCTTTCCATGTCTGCAAGTAATCAACATGTCAATTCAAATAATACAACTCCCCCACCTGTTCAGGACAAAGTGCAGGAAGGTGAAGCTGGTGCTGGGAATGAGATTGCTGGATACATATTCATGTGCAATGCTGAAACAAAACCTGAATGCTTTGTGTACAGGGTTTTTGGTGTTCCAGCTTCAAGAATTGGGGTTATACAGAGAATTAAGCCCAACACTAAGTTGTTCCTGTTTGATTTTGATGCGAAACTTCTTTATGGGATATATGTTGCTGAATCTAGCGGAAATTTGGCAATAGAGCCATATGCTTTTGGGGGAAGGTTTCCTGCTCAGGTATGGAGTTGCTATCCTTTTTGTGGCTTTACTTCTTTATTTTTGTAGGGATTTGGCTTGTTATGTTTTACTATTTTTTAATGATACGGTGTATTATTGTCCTAGGGAACTGTCTCCTTTTATAGAATGTTGTAGTATGTTTGGGATGATTAGTGTTTGCATGTTAACCCTTGTTCGTTTCTGTACTTGATTTTTCTTTTTCACCCTTCGGTCTGAATCAGAGGATTAAGGGAGGGATGGGTGGATGATCTACCTTTCATTTAGTCCTCTCTCTTCTTACAAGCCTATGCATTGTAAATAACCTCCATATGCATAGTTAATAATCTTTACCGTCCACATTTTATCGTTTTTTCATCTACCTTTCAATTTTCATTTAGTCCTCTCTCTTCTTACATTACTTCTATTATATCCCATAGCTATAGTTCCTTCTTCCTCCGTCTTGCTCTTCAAAATAGGACTACCATTAACACTTTAAACCTTCAAGCACCCAATTGGACATCAAAGAAGAATAAAAATGGAATTGTTGAATTTCTTCTCTTTTTTGAATATGAATTCCATACTTTTATCTAATAAATTTATCCTTTGATACTTAATTTTTAATATGTAGTTTTTAAGTATAAATCCTAATTTGAAATCATTGTTGGCTGGAGTTACAAAGACATACGATTTGGATTGCAACTTCCGGCAATTTAGTACGTGACACTTAGAGCGATCCTGTTTAATTGTTTCCAAGTTGGACAATAGCGGGTGCTTATTTTCAGACATATTTATGTCTCCAAGTGTAGGGTCATGGCCATGGGTACTTAAGGTGAAATAGGAATCCCCGTACCATAGATTATTTTTAGTGGTAGAAGAGAATTTTGCAATTTGAGGCAGTAGTATGTTGTGTTGTGATGTAAGTGAAGAATTCTGAAGGGCATGTATGTACCTTTTCAGAGTTACAAGAAAGTACATGGTCTTTCATCAGAATTTCTTCAGATAGTACAGAGCTTTTGTGTTTGTTCTGTCGTTTTGTTTCAATCTCTATGAACAGAAGAGGCTGAGTGGCTTTGGTCAGCCATAATTTGTTGTTTGTATTGCAAGATACTCGCATGCTAACCCAGAATGCTAATTCACATGTTTTATATTAGCTGATGACCGTATCGTGTATTTTATGTGTTGAATTAAGTGTGATTTTACACAGGCATGCATAGTTACAGATCTTTTTACTGGTCTGAGTCACTTTTGATCATGTACTGTAGCATGTGTTGCTTACACCCTTATAGGTACCATTACTTTTCTAAAATCTTTGTTAGGTGAAGTTCACAATTGCGAGGGACTGTTTACCTTTGCCAGAGCTGGCTTTTAAAGATGCCATAAAAGAAAACTATTACAGTGTCTCCAAGTTCAAGCAAGAGCTTAATGGTTGGCAAGTAAGTCTATTTGAGACATCATCTTCTATATATATTACAGTGATTTAGTTTAATTGTGTCAATTACTATTCATGAAACTAGGTGAATGAATTGGTTTCACGATTTCGCCCAATCTTTGCACCATCATCACCAAAACAGTCATCTCTGGCCTTTCACGGTGGTGTGGGAAATCTGTATCATAAGTACATGGAGCCAAGCCAACAAGTTACCAGGTTTTCCTCTCATGGCCAATTAATCCTGTGAATTGTGCGACCTTGAAATAACAGATAATTGTTTCTGGTTTTTACTTGTAGTTACTTGGACTGTTTCTACTGCTCCAGCTATTCTAGAAAGATTGATCACATTGATTTTAGCCTTATTGTTAATGTTAACTGAGCTAAAGTAATTCTGAAAGCTTATATTACGCACAGTCATACATAAATACTTTACTCGTTTCAAGTTAGCCTAAAAGTCAAGGGAAATTCCACATGGTAACTCTGAGGTTTTGGATTTTCCACGTGGTAACCAAAACTTTTAAAAAATCCACGCGGCAACCCTGAGGCCTGAGGTTTACCAAATTGTTCCACCATAAACTTTTTGCACACAAAACGTTAGCAAACGTTAATTTTGAAGCTTTGAGGCTGTTGTACGTCTATTTATGCGACTCACCATTTCAAATGCCATCAGTTTCAATCTTTTCCCCCAAAATGTAAACACTAACTTTACCATCTTTGGATTTGGGGGAAAAATATAATTTGGATGAAAGATGGTAGAGTTGGGGTTTATGTTTTGGGGAAAAAGGTTGAAACTGATGGCATTTGAAATGATGAATCGCATAAATAGGCGTACAACAGCCTTAAAGCTTCGAAATTAACGTTTGCTGACGTTTTTATGTGCAAAAAGGTCAAGGTGGAACAATTATGTAAACCTCAGGGTACGTGTGGATTTTTTTAAAGTTTTGGTTACCACGTGGAAAACCCAAAACCTCAGGGTTGCCACATGGAATTTCCCAAAATTCAATTAATACCCATGTTTAAATAACTAAAAGTTTTTCGGGCATTTAATTTAATTAATATATTCCGATCACATGAAACCATTAACTTAGAAATTAATGATCATAATGAATGGATATAGACACATACTCCTTTGTTCCCCTGAGATTGCTCCTCAGGGGATGGCACAAGATAAAGTGGGCATTTTAGTGGGGAATTGTTGGTTGGGCCATGCCCTTTAGTGAAATAATTATAGGATTTGATGTAAGAAAGAGAAATTAAGTCTAGACTATAGTGGGGTATTATAGGTGGGGTCATGTTCAAAAATAGTAATGGAGAAGATTCAATGGGATGGCCTAAAATAGTTATATGTGGCAAATTCAGGGGGGGTGGACGGAGCAATTATTTTGTAATTATCGTACTTGCCATCTTTGAATAATTTGTAATTTATTAGAAGTGGCCCATCTTTGAATGTTGTACTCAACTATGAATATGTATCTCTTTTAATATTCATTATCTGGCATGCTTTTTACGCTTTGTCTATTTGAAATATTGCTTTACCTCATGAAGATGACTTAGCTACTGACATAGCTATGTGTACAGTAATGGAAGTGCACCAGAAGCTCCACAAGTTGCCTTAGCAAGGGGCTATTTTGGACAAAATCAAATGACTGGGTTCACCATGGCACCCCCATCTTCTATGCTACCACAAACTTTAAGTGCTTCTCATTGGGTTGCCGTGGCTGCTAAAGCCCCGACTTCTGAAGGTCAAGTGATGTCATTACGGAACGAATCGGGTGTCAGACATGCACGTGTTTCATACAATAGTTCCGATACAAGGGGAGTGGGCTATGGACATCAGATTCAAGGATATCCTGATTCTTCTAAAGCAGTATCAGGGATAACTGATCAAGCTGTAAATGGGAGACCCGTCCATGCATATGAGACACACCCACAGTCTGCTTCTCCTCTAATTCAATCAGGGACTACTTATCAAGGAGTCTACAACACGTCCATGCCTGTCTATGAAACGCATTTGCATCCTCCGAATAGCTATTATACCCAGACTCAAGGTGTTTCAACAGTGCCTCAGACACCAATACCTGGAAGCAATGGTCTGAATGTTGTTGATTCTTATTCGTATTACAACAGCCAAGTCTTCCCTGCTCCCATGAGTGTTGTCCATGGTGATGTACATTTGTCTCAAACACAACCATCAGTGAACAGTGGAGTGGGTGTTGATAATTCATATCAATATTACTATGGTACCGACGCTGCATCTTTGACTTACGACTATGGGAATCAAATGTACTATAGCGCCTATCAACCAGCAGCGGTAACAAATGTTCAAGACGTCAGTAGTAACCCTGCCCCTGTTCCTGTTCCTGGTTCCGAAATGTACCAAACCTATTGGACTGCACCTCCTGTTTAACTGAATCTAGAGATCTGACTCAGCTTACATATGTGCATTACTTTTGCCTCTATAAAATCTAACCTAGTATTCATAGATAGTTTTTGGGTTGAAAGAAATAGTATTCGATCTGCAGGAAAGCATTTGTTGCTGGCTCAAACTACAAACTAGTGACGGAATTGCTTGCTTGTTACGTCATTTTCAGCCTCTTGCTGAATCCCAGTGTAGTTAAACTTAATTTGAGAGATTATGGTAGTTAGAAATTTATGCAATTTAGGTTTTGTTCCCATAAAAGTTGCTCATACTTTTACATATTGTACATATTTCGTGTGTGTATCTATGTGTTCTGTTAAGTTGTGCTGGTGCTTTGCACACACCATGGCCTTTCAGATCATTTTTGTGCCTAATTGAAACTCAACTCCTTTGTTTCCGACGCTAGAACAGTTGATTTCAAACTTTTGTGTTATTCGCTGTGTGAAGATTCTTTAGATACTTTTACTTTACCTCGCATGTCATTACTTAAATGTCAAGTGGCTTCTGTTTAGACTCTATACTCCGATGTCTCACAATTATCGTCAAATATTAAGTTTATTGATCATAATAAAATATTTCCTCTGTCATTTTGAATTTGCACCTTAAAACTTAAATATGTAAGAACTTTTTGAGTCTTATGGTGCAAACTCTAAGGAAAGGAGTACTAATTTTGTAATTTATACTTTATAGTTTGAACAAAGAAAATCTCAAAAGATTGTAACAGTGTAGTTGAGGAACCCCAAGCCAATGAAAATCACTGTAAAAGCTTGAGAAGTTTTCGTTTCTTCACACATAAGGCATATGAGAATCAAATACAATCAATAACTTCTTATGACATTGTTGTATTTAAGATGCTTTTCTTTAATGGATGAATAATGATAGGAAAAGCCTAACATAAATACGTTCTTCAACAATTAATCAAAAATAGGGGATATTACTACTGCAACAACCTTCTATCGGGATTTGATGATAATCATGCTCATCTTTGCTCGAGAATGTCTGAAAAGATGGTTGCATTTCTGGACGAGGAAATAACAATTTGAGCCGAAATGCATCTACCCCATTCAAGTAGTATCTAAACAGCCTTTTAGCTCTTATAAATCCAAGACGACCGTATAATGCAAGGGCTCCTTTATTTGTGACTTCAGCCTCTAAAGTTACCTATAAAATACAAAATAAATAATTATAACTAGTACATTGGGAATTAATACTATATTTGGATAACAATTTTGAAGAGAAAGAAAGGGAGGGAAAGAAAAAAAAGAGAAATGAAAGAGAAATACCTCTAATTTGTATAGGAGGAATAGAAGGAAAAGGAAAGGAGATGAGAATTATCCCTTCAAATCTTTCCAGCTTTGAAGAGATTAAAACCTTCACAAAAAATATCCATTAAACTTTTCCAATTTCCTTCCCTTCAAATTCCTTCCCTCCATTTTACTATCTAAACAAGGGATTCTTTCTCCCTCCAAATCCCTCCCTTCCCTTTCTCTCAATTTCCTTTCATCCAAACACACTCTAAAACAAAACGAATGATACATCTTATTCTTAAAAACGGAAAAGGAGTTCTGAGAATTGAATATAAGGGATCGGTAGATTTACGATTGCTTTAATATTGGAACGTAAATGTTTTTGTCCATCACAAGCAAATGCACCTCATCAGTGAAACAAACAATTTCAGTGTTAGTCAAATGTGGATGTTCTTGTTTCAGATGGTTCATAAAAACTAGATCAAACCCGAGAGGATTTATTATTTGAGTCATAAGTTATTGAGAAAATATAGAATAAAAGAGACAATTCTTTTTCTCGTGAAAAAAGAACGCCAACAGGATCAGCATAATTTAATATTAGAGAAGTTCAAAAACGAAGGCTGATTTTCTTTATGTATCGTCTTTGGGTGGGGAGGGTGCGTTCAAATAATTTACAGCTGCATTCAGAAGGTAATATGAGCAGCGTGGCAATGCATGCAGCATATATCATCCATAAAACAAAGTTGTTTTCTTCTTCATGCAAAAACAACCAAGGGTTCTCATTTCTCAACATACTGCTCTTGATTTCAAGTTTCCAACTATTCGGCAGAGTTTTAATAATGTAACCAACATTAAGTCAAGAACACAAATCAAAGACAACATCATCCTCACCACGGGATAGATAATATACTCATCATCAGTAAGAACAAGGGTGAACAGCCACTACAGGACAACTGGACAAGGATGACTATGGCTAAGTCGTAGCAATTTGCATAACTTACGCTGTGCATCAAACATTTTAGACAAAAAGTTGGTACTTGGTAGTTGATAGTACACATAAACCTGATACCCTGCTCATAAGTCATAACCTAGCTTAGGTGAATGGGGATACAGCTGAGTGTCTAGCCACAACAAAGAATTGTTATATTGCTAAGAAGATGAAGTACCTCTTCACAACCAGATTGCATCATCACCTTGATTGATCTTGTAACTAGTTCAGTAGCTGCCAAACCAGAAAAAAGATGAATGAAAACAAAGAACCTAATAGGCGTATATAAATAAAGAAAGCACCATCGAGAACCAAATCTAAAATGTTTGAACAAACTCCTTGTAAAGAAAGGTAACAGTAAATTTAATGGCCAACAGTAAACTTGCAATCAAAATGCAGGGTAGCAGAATCTACCAGTCATGCTATGCTAAATTTTAGTGCTCTATTAACTTGCAATATTCTTCAATAAAACTAGTACGCCCAACACAAGAATTTCCTCGCTTCAAAGGTATTTAATTTATCACATTAGCAAATGTAAAATCCATCTCCCAAATCAAGTTCTAAAATGAGAATGCAACACTTATCCAAATGTAATATCTTTTGCAATTCCAGAAAATTGTCATTTCTAGACATCTGAGAAACAAGGAAACATTTAATATTGGAATCCATCACAAACAATTCAAATAATCTCTTGAAAAAAATATATAAATTCCTACTCATGTTCTTACAGCCTAATCCCAATGAGAAGCACATAAGATAATGGACTAAACAAGTTTTGTATGAGCATTACTCATCCACGATATGCTATTTGCTCAGTCAACTCAACCCCTTTAAGTCTTAACTGAGTGATTAGAGAGAGGAAGATATCATGCAGAAGTTCACAATGCCTCCAACTTCTATTTGGCTAAACAGTTTAGAGCATGACCATTCGCAACGATCTCCACAACATACAAATAATGACAAAAAAGCTCGACAACAAGACTGTTGCAGGAGCAAGAAAGATTTTCATTTACATACTTCATCAAGATCGCGGCCTGACATAAGCCATCTTAGATTGCCAACGTATCTAGTACAAAAAAACTAGTAACTAAACAACAACAATGCCTAAAGACTTAATACCAAAAGATTTCGGCTATAATCATTAATTAGTCCCGATGGTTATCAACATAAATGTTCCTTTTACAATGCTATCAATTATCTATCATCTCAACTCTTAAATTTAAATTCTTTATATCCTTTTCCCATCTTGCCTATTGCCCTCCAAGTCATCTTTGATTTTCCTTTCGCTTTTAAATTTTTTAATGCTAAGTATTAACTTTCTATCTTTCATATCAACTCACTAACACTTCGTCGTTGCACATGCCCAAACCGCTTACATCATTCTCACTCATCTTATCCTCAATATATGTGACGTGTACACATATTCTTATGTCTTTATTTTGAAATTTATACTTCAAAGTATGACCATTCATCCATCTAAGGATCGGCAGTTCAACTACCCTCATCTTTCTATAAAGATTTTTCTTAAGAGCTCAACATTATGATCTACTTCCTCTGGATATTTTTAGTTGCTATAGTGCTTGTAGTAACTCTTGTTCATCAATTGATCTTCCTTTGCATATACTTCTTTGTGTATAAAGTTAAATATAGTCATATGAAATCTTCTATATTTCGTCTTAATGCATATATATATAATATTAACTTTTTAAAACTTTTAGTCATATGTAACTAAAGATAATGAGCATTAAAATTATGCATTGAATAACTTGAAAAGTAAAAGTGTAGCAACTAAAAAATCCAAAGGAAGTATAGTAGCACTAGTCCAATGATTAGTCGATGAAAAAACTTACCCGTAATCTTTAGGGGTACACCTCCATCACATAATATACAATTTTTTCTCTCAACTATTCCACCCACATTTAATCATATGGTTCACATCCTAGTGAATCTCCACTACTTTGGAAGAATGACCTAAGGTATTAAAAAACATTCACTTAGCACACTGCCTTTATCTTCCAACTTTATAGTGCCTTTACTTATGTCATTTGTGCTTTTAAACCCTTATAACTCCAACACTATTCTCCATCATTCTAACTTGCATTTTGAAAACGATGCTAGATTAGAGTTCAAACAATGCATTTCAAACTCTAATATCACCAAGATCAAAGTATAAAGTCCCGTGATGAGCAAATTACACTTTCAATGAAAATAACGTTTGTAAGAGATAAAAATGCAATAAAATGACATAAAGATTTACGAGGTTCACCCAATATAAGCTACGTCCTCAATGGTGTGTAGTATCTCACTTATATATCACAAGGGAGTTCAAAGAACTCTCAAAACATAGAATTACAATAGAGAAGAGATTAAGCTATGTGTTTAAGCTTAGGGATATTTTTGTGGATGATTTCTATGAGCATATGAGCTTCCTCTTTATAGGGGTAAATACATTAATAAGTAATACACACTTTAAGGATAACAATAAATCATAATAATCAACTCTTATAACTCCTCATTAACTATCATTCATCATGCATTATTATATCATAATTCATATGTTTAAGTCACTCTGCAACACCTCCATAACTTCAAGCATTGATCATCCCACTTAAACATCTTCATAAATCCCTTTAATGTGCATACTCAATGCACACACTTAACAGTTAACACACCCATTTGATTTCATCTCTATGCACTCACACTAATGCATAGACTTGATTGTGCACACAAGTCACAATATTCCTTCAGCACATATACTCCTCTCAAGTCTCATTTACTAAAAAAAAATATTGTAAGCAAACAACATACACCAATATAGATCTTAAAAAGATCGAATCAACTCGTCTTATATACCAAAAAGAGATGGGATAAGGGTCCAACCTTGGTGAAGACCAATTGTAAATGGAAAATCCTTTATCATCCCTCCACATGTGCTAACATTATCTTCACTCATCGATAATATCTTGCACTATATTAATATATTTCGTGAGGATACCCTTCTTAGTCAATACCCACCAAAGATTGTCTTTTACCTTGTCATATGCCTTTTTAAGCAATGAGAACCATGTGCTATACCGTTTTTCTAATCCTCGAATGCTCGATCAATTGTCTCATCAGATTTATTGCTTCCACTAAAAGTTCCCATTAAAATTCTTCCAACAAAGTTTATGGATTACCTAATAAAAAAACTTTCTTTGAATAATTCTTGTGAATTTTGAAACAAGTGGCAATTCCAACCTAAATCTTTGGAGGTTAGACATGGGCAGTTCCAAATTTGAAGAAGAAACAAAAATGAACTACTAGAGTCATTGCAATAACTCCATATCAAACATACAACTATACAAGTAACCAATAATCATCATCAACCCAATGAGTTGGTTCAAAATCAAATCAATGTAGCAAAATTCAACGAGGAAGAAAGTTATAAGGAAATACCAAGGCCTTTGCCTCTATAAGGTTTAATAACAACAAGCATAGCAATGTAGCCTCTGAAAGTATGACGATGATCCCCCATTTTACACACAACTGTACCCACACATCTTCCTTTATGAAACGCCTAAACAGAGAACACAACCATTAATCAAGCATACAATTACTATTAAACAATACTTCAGATTGAAGAAACGGAAAAGGAAGGAAGAGAAAAACAAACGAGGAAGCAGAGCTGAGGCCAAAGATAGACGAAGTAGCGGTAAGTGAAGATAGAGTAGGGTTCGCTGAGTTCTTGGTCAACAAGGCGCATGATTAGAGGAAGGTGATGTTCACCTCCATAGCTAACGTATTCGATCTCTGATGCATCAATTTCCGCCGTTTCGGCTTCTTCCTTAACATCTGCCATTGTTACGCTCTCTCTTTCACTCGCTCCTCTGATTCTGCCGACGGTTTCAGCGGCGGAGAGCCCCGATTGGAGTAGAGTCGTGTGATTGTAACTGGGAGTCCAATGGATTCTTAGTTTATTTATTTTTGAGTTGAAAAAAAAAAACAACAGTTAATTATGGATGGATTAGTAATTAAAAAAATTCAAATTTTTAAAAAAAATTAAGAAAACATAATTATCAAATATACAACAAAAAGCAATTGAAAATTTTATATAACAATAATTTTATATATAAATAAATTTCAAATATGAAATTTTTATATTTATTTCCCAAAAAATTATTTCAAATCTATTTTTATTATCTTTTTTAAATAGTTATTCGTATTTTACTATTCAGTTTTATTTCTTTCTTAAAGGTTTTAAGTCAAATAATTTATGTTATTTGAAAAATTAACTTTGTTACAAAATAAATTATAATAACATAATGGAAAATTACATGTAGTAGTATCGAACTTTCTTGAAACACCAGTGGCATTATTTTTATAAGATTTTTCCACATGGTACCATTCAGTTTATACGTTATCTAATTGCTATAGCATTTTTCATTAAATTCTTGTCAATTTCCGTTTAATTCGGCCTTTTAACGTTTCTACCTTTATTAACTGTTGGTTGTTGTCTTTATAATTTGTCCTAAACTATTTAATTCACCATTTTTACGTTTCAACTCGTATCTAAACTATTTTTATGCTCTCAAATATTTAATTCACCATTTTGATGTTTTATTCACCGTTTAATTCATCAACACTCTCACATGTTAGAAACATCAAAATGGTAAATTAAACGAAAATTAACAAGAATTTAATGGAAAATGCTAGATAGTTAGATAAGGGATAAATTGGATGCTACCATGTGAAAAAATCTCATAAAAGTGTTACCACTAGCGTTTCATAAAAGTTTGATATTACCATCTGAAATTTTCTTGATATAATTGATATTTGTGTTTTAGTAATTATCACTAGTTAACTAAACTATGTTTTATAAAATTCTACAAGAAATTAACCTTGTTTTGAAGGTAATCCTTTTATGAATTTTCTTTATGAGCATTATGTCAAAAACATATTTTTATTAGCTTTTGAAAATAGTTATTAGAAATAGAGTACAAAATAATATTGGTTGAATATTTTTAGTAGTGTTTTGACTTAAGTTAATATAATTTAAAGTTTTTTAAAATACTCTATAAGGTAGACTAAGAAAAAAGGAGAAGTGCACGAGATTTGATTCTAAAATACTCCATAAAATCAAAATATATATACACGTAAACTTCAAAAAAATAAATATGTGTAAACTTTTTCAAAAATTAACTTAAATTTTTTATAAAAAACTATATGAAGTACATATTATTGAAAAGAAAAGTTGAGCATGTTTAATAATTTTCATTTGGTCAATTTTTTTTCATTTTGTCAAAAATTAACTTAAAAAATGTTTTTTTTTTCAAAAAAAAATATATAAATAAATTATGATAAAAAAAAAACACCCTAATTAACTCCATTTTTTGCATTTGATCAATTGTTATTGTAGACGTCGTGAATTATTAATTTCCTTTTACAAAATACTCCATTTTTTGCATTAATTTCCTCGACTTCCTCCAACAATCTTTCGCTTTTCTCATTTTTCTCTTTCTTTCATACGCATCAGCTCATCTCACCACCCAACCCTTCTTCCTTTCTCTCTTCCACAATCATCATTCAAGGAAGAAATCCATACCATCATCAGAGCTTTGAAGATGTTGCGAATGGCGGCAAGGAGACTCTTTTCTCTCTCCTCCCCTTCATGGCGTCCCGCCGCCTCGTCTTCCTCCGTCTTCTCTAAGCCCCCTTCCTCTTCCGACGAGGATTCTAGATCTACTTCCTTATCAGAATCCTTCAGATTCGCACCCCATTTCTATTCCCATCACCGAGGTCAGATTTTCCTTTCTTTTTTGATTAGAAAATTTAATTTTTGTTCTTTTTTCTGAAAAACTAGGGTTTTCTTTGACTTGTTCGTTGCTTAATCGGATTTGGATTTCGCTGCTATTACCATCTTTTTTTTTTCTGTCGGTCTTTTTTTGGTGTTTTCATTTGTGCAATTTGGTACTTTTTCGGAAGTTTTGAAATTTTTAAGTGAATTAAGATTTTAGTTTTTTGTAGCGTTGTTTAGTAACGCGTTAGAATAAATTTATGGAGGCTGGGATCAGTAACTCGTTTATTGGAGCCTGTTCCGGAGATCTTGTGTTTTTCTAGGTCTTGTTAGGTTAATTGTTAAGGAATATCGAAATAGGAGATGTAATGAATTGATTGTTGAAGATGGGGCTAAAGTTATCTCTTTGATGTTATGAACTTCCGTGATTGACTTATTTTATATGATCAAATGCTGTTTAGGTAGAAGTCTCTTGAATTAGTTCATCAAACCAATTTCGAATTTCTTTATGAGTATGTTTGGATAACAAGTTAGGAAGGGAAGGCAGGGGGAGGGGAGGAGAGGGAAGAATGGTTTATTTTCCTTCTAAATCTTTACACTAAAGTAAATATTTGTTTTGTACTAAATTTGAAGGATTTCTCCCCTCTATTTACATCCTCATACTCTTTGATTTCCAAATGAAGGAAATGTATCTTTCCATTTTTTTTCTCCTTTCTCTCCATTTCATTTCATCCAAATTCCAAATACAACACAGAAGTCTTTGAGATGAGCCTGGCTTCTTTTACCTTTTACCCGCTCTTGGGTGGTTCTTTATGGGCATTATTACTCTTTGAATTAAAATTGTGTTATTTTCTTTCTAGCAGCATGTGTTTAGGTTAAGATGTCATATGTAATAACACAAGATGCTATTCTATAGATTTTTTTTTTCCTTTTTTGCATTGTTGTTGGGGGTGTTTATTTAGAATGAGTTTTTCATTGGTGTGTAAATACTTTGTAAAGATTATGTCTTTATACGATGTTATTGTCATCATTCTTGCATTGTTAAAGGCAAGAAGAACTCTATTACAGCTTACAGGTGTATTGTGAAATGCTTCCTTTAATTTCTGGAAGGTGCTTTAGCTTTTTGATGCCCCTTGTTTCTTTACTCGGGTAAAAATAACTTTTGAGTATTTGTAGTCATTGGTCCTCATGAACTGCTAATATTGACACTCCTACGTTATTTTAGTGTGCTTAATGAAAATTGGATAGATAATATAGAATTCATATCTGCAAGTCCGCACAAATTTAATAGTATCCTTACAGTACATGCTTGAACATTGCCTTAATGTGGAGTATTGCTAAGAATTATGATTGATGAGAATAGGATGAACGATGATGAAGATACATCTTGTACTTTTTTTTCTATTTGATTAGCTTGTTGTGTTTGCAAAAGGTCCTTTTTGCTCTCATGTTACTTGTGTGAGTACGAATGATGTTATTTGTCAGCTCATTTTTCTTTTTGTTGCTTGACGACTGATTTATTTTATATGGGAACGGGCAGTTAGGGTTGGTTATCAAGTATACAGGATCTATAGCTATCATTAGCTTTCGTTGTTGACTTTGATATTTGTAGGGGTTTTTTTAAAAGAAAAACGTATAATGTCTTGTTGTCTCTGGTTTTGCAATATGCTTCATATTTTTGCTAGTGTATCATTTTTTTGTGTGGTTTTTAAATACTATTATCCGGTGCTATATGTAAGAAGGTAATTACACTGTAATTATTACAATGGTATTTTGTTTTCCGGATAACTTGTTTAGTTGGTAAGAGACGAGCTTATGTACTATTCTCTAGTGCAATATAAATGACTTGTTAAGTTGGTGAGAGATGAGTTGCTGGGAGACTTTTTGTTCTTTGTATGTGGTTTTTGCATGACTTTGGTGTGATTTTTTTTCTTTTGATGGTATGTTGGGTGAGAATAATAGTATACTAGACTGGCTGGTCCTTCTCCATGGTTTTTGCCACTGTATTATGTTGTTGGCAAATTTTCGTTCCCTCTTATTGAACTTTTGGTGGTGAATAAATGTATTGATCTTTTGGACTTTTGATTGTTAAATTGCAGGATTTGCCACTGAACATCTCATTCCGAAAGCCGAGCACGGCATGGGGATTGTCCCTGATGTTCCCGCTACTGTGGCTGCTATTAAAAACCCTTCATCAAAGATAATCTATGATGAATACAATCATGAGCGATATCCACCTGGTGATCCCAGCAAGAGAGCATTTGCTTATTTCGTTCTCACCGGAGGAAGATTTGTGTATGCTTCCCTTATTCGCTTGCTTGTCCTTAAGTTTGTGCTGAGTATGTCTGCCAGTAAGGATGTCCTTGCTTTGGCATCAATTGAGGTTGATCTCTCAAGCATTGAGCCAGGATCTACTGTGACTGTGAAGTGGCGTGGAAAGCCCGTCTTCATCAGGCGCCGAACTGAAGATGACGTTAAGCTGGCGAACAGTGTTGACCTGTCATCTCTCCGGGATCCACAGATGGACGAAGAAAGAGTTAAAAACCCCGAATGGCTTATTGTGATTGGTGTCTGTACTCATCTAGGTTGCATTCCCTTGCCAAATGCTGGGGACTACGGTGGCTGGTTTTGCCCTTGCCATGGTTCTCACTACGACATCTCTGGTAGAATTCGCAAGGGTCCTGCTCCTTACAATCTCGAGGTACCCACTTACTCTTTCTTGGAAGAAAACAAGCTGCTGATTGGTTAAGGAACAGGTCGATACTCGATAGTTCCTATCCCCCCCAGGGATAATGATGATATTTAGAATTCTTTTTTGTACTCTTTTAGTTCTGAAATTTGGATTTCGGAAATTTTCTGATGACAATTCCAGATAAATTTATTTTCTTTAAAGCATGCCAAGAAATGCTTGTGTAATTTTGAGTTTGTAACTTGTAACTGGTGGAGTTGGTGTTGGCATTATTCATGAAATAATTTGCAGTGCAATTTGCTTTGTATAAATGTTTGCTACAATTGGTTATTGTTTGCACTTGTCTGAATATATTAGTAGTACATAATCGCTGTAACATAATACGTCAGTTAATTTGCCTTTTGAATTCACAGTTATCCCAAGCCAAAAAGTAGCCCAAAATCGATTGCTTTTGACTTTTTTCAATTTGCAATTCGCGGATACGTAGAACGGTAGAAGTTTAAAACCCATATGACTATGGTTATTCAGATATCATCTTTCGAAAACGCCTTGACAATTCCTTTTTCATACAGTTGCAATTTGCAATTCCTTTGTCAATTGCTCGACTTGCTGATCATCTCCTTGGACTATAATGTCTGAGAGCGTTCCGTCTTCTCCTACTATCATTAACCTTGATCTCTTCTTTTATCGCTGCTCGTTTCCAGTAATATGCTCCATTGTTTGTACGGATGTGAAAGAAAAACTTCACAATTACTTGTACGTGTTGAAGTTTATAAAGGGACACAAAACATCTTTTAGCATTGGCATATTTTGTGCAAGTGAGACGAACAGGAGAAAGAGACCTTACTTATGCCAAAGAACTAAGGGCAGTGTTCCGAAACCAATTGTTGCTCTCTGCTTGGTACCATTACTCCTTAAAAACTACACATTATACCTTTTAACTTTCCCTTTTTTAGTAGTTTCCTGCCAATAGTTCTTGTTAAGAAATTGGCCCATTATACATTAAATATAAATCCTAATTCTGTATGATTGGTCTTGTTTTATTTAGAGTAAGTATCACTTTTTCCATATAAAGTCATGGGTTCGAATCTTCTTTAGCCCTCCCCTCTTGTTAGCATACCTCGTAATAATTAAATAAATATTGGATGGTATGATGAAAGACTTTTAAGTAAAAGTTTGTGAAAGTAAAATTTGTGAATTTTATTGTTCAGTTTAATTTGTATCATCATGATTTTTATAATACACCTACGAAACACTGTAAATACATTCTATTTTATCTCTATTTAATTTGTCTTATTTACATTGTACTATTTATGATCTCATTTCAAGTTTAAAATTTCATTCATAAACATATTATCTCCCAAGATTGTTGTTATTTATTAGAGAAATAAGTGTGTTAAAAAGGCAAAATCCTAAAGCTAAGCTAAATCTGTTATTTTTTTAGCATCTTTAAGTATTGGCTAATATGTCAGTTGTTTAAATTAGTTATTATTGAGAAAAGTGAGTTAAAAAGTTGAAAGATAAATGCTTAAAATCAAAAGCTTAAAAACAATTCATAATTAGCCGGCCTAAAAGCCATCTTTGTCGGTTGGCTCGAGAAATCATTTACCAAACATATTTTCAGCTGGTTTTGGACGAGACGACCTCATAAATAAGGCCGATGAGACCATCGATTTGGGCCGGCCCAATTGGCGCATGTAACAACCTGGGCAATTTTTCATTTTCTGGGCGTTTTTCAATTTTGATTTAAAAAATATTAATTGTCAAAATTGATACCTTTAAGGTCAAAATTGATAAATGCCCAAAAAGTTGAAATGTTGTTACATGCGGGAGTTGGGCTAACCCAAATTGACGGTCTCACAATAAAGTTATCTCGTCCAAGTTTTTGTGGTATATTTTTATTTTTTACTATTTTACCAATTAAAAAATAAAAAGCCAAAAACAACTAAAATCAAGCAAAGAAACCATTTACCAAAACCACTCAATAATAATTTATAAATCCACCAAAAAATATAAAAATACTTGCCAAAGATGCTTAATTTAGCTTTTTTTTTATTAAATACTTAATTTAGCTTGGAAATCCAATGGACTTAATAATTATTTACTAAACAACTTTAAATATCTAGGTTCTATGCTCATACTCTAATTCAACCTTTGTTTTTTTAAACACCCTACCAAACCACTTTTATTGTAAAGGAATTACACAGACTAGCCTAGCATAGATGAAATCAAGAAAAAAATTTAGAATGCATAATTGAAAACGAAACGGCGAAATTCGAAATCCTAATTTAATTTTACAAAATTAAGAAAACTTATCATTGATGACTAGATAATGAAGGTTGAAAATCAGCAAATTAATCTTCTTTACTGCTGCGTCGTCAAAGATGATGATGAAAATTACCAAAGCTTGCTCCAAAGGAGGTGCTGGGAAGTCACTGAAATGGAAAATAAAAAGAGCTGGGTGGTACTTTGCAATAAATTAGATAAAATAACATTAAATCAATTTTAAAAAGAAAGAAAAAAAAGGAAATTAACTTATATTTTATTCAACCGGTTGCAGGTCATCCAACAACACTTCGGGTAAAATGATACAATACATGAGATTATTCATGGTTAATGAATAGTTAGGATTCGAAGATATATTGAATTATTCTGGATAAATTTTTTTAAAAAAATAAAAACCAAACAAAAAATCATTTGGAAGATATTGAATTAAATTTGAAATCCAAATCTAATTTGTCTTCTTGTCCATTTACATCCTATGGCTATCACATGTTTATGGAATATCAGCCTCAAAGTCAAAACGACATACAAAGTGTAGTACACGTTGAACACGAGCTCATAAAATATCCACAATATCAAATTCTTTTCCCTACTAGACTTTCTGGAGTGTATACTTCATTGAATACACAACTCAAACTCTTCCGCCATTATCGATTAACGAGCTCCATTATCGCTACATGGATTCAAACTCCTATTCTCACTCTTTACCTTTGGTTCTCCCATTTTCCTTCCTTTTCCACCATTCATTTTTCTTTCCAATTTTTTGCAATTTTTTTTGGCCAACACTTCGTCAAATTATTACATTTCTAGGTTCTTAATTTGCTCATTTTTTGGTATTCTCATCTCAGCTAATTTGGGAGTTTGATCAAATGGGGAAGAAAAAGAAAGAAGTTATTCAATTAGATCGTGAGTCGGTAATTCCCATTCTTAAGCCTAAATTGACACAAGAATTGACAAAACTCATTGGTAATTTCTTGCTCATTATACCTCAAATGAGAAATTCTTGGACCTGTTTTTCTATTCCTTTGATTAATTTTTATTGATTTGTTTTGTTTGGCAGAAAGCAAGACAGACCAAGAGGATTTTTTAAGGTTTTGTAAGAAAGTTGAGTATACAATTCGAGCTTGGTATCTTGTATTTTTCGAAGAAATGATGGTAATTTCATGCTTTGCTCTATTGATGCAATATTGTAATAATTTGGTTAAAGCAATATATTTTACATATTTTTTGAATTAAAATCTTAAATTGGGTTTAATTTTTTACTGAACATTGATTTGAATTTTGTTGGTAGCAATTGTTCAATCTTTTTGAACCTGTTGTTGGAGCTCGTAAATTGGAAGAACGAAATCTTAGTGAGGATGAAATTGATGAACTTGAACAAAAGTTCATTTTTCTTTTATTTAAGGTATTACTTTTTGCTTTTGTCTACAGATAAATAATGGAATGCATGTATTTCGAATTTTTTCTCAAAGTAAGGCCACAATAAACCCAATGTTCCAAAGTATCGCCCAAAAGTATATAATTTCACGCAATAATATTAATGTAGGCTCGGTTATTTGTGGCAGAACGGAGTAAATAAAACTAAGATTCTCAGCGGTTTTATGTACATTGAAAAACAGGAATGGAATGGGGAACTAGACTTGGACTTAATGGATTCTGACTCCTGCTTGCTGCAACCGTAGCCAAGTATACATAGGGCCTATTCGGTGTAGCGTAAAGTAGTTGTGCGTGTACCTTTCAGATGTCTAAGCAAGCTTTTTTCTCTAAACTGTAGGGTAGCTGTTAGATATTTAGTTGTCTAATTATAGTAATTTTACACTGTAGCTTAAAATCGTCGAGAACCTCTTTAGAATTATGATTTATTTTTTACAATATTTGGGAGAAGGTTATAATATTTCTTTGTGGTTACCAGTGTTACCCACTTACCTAATTGGCTTTTGGCATTCATAATTCGTCTAGCATGGGCCAAAAGTAAACCAAAATCGGCCATAATTAGCTTGTCTCAATGCACAATTTCGCAGGGTTAAGTAAATTAAGTGCAATGGTCATTTAATATTACTATTCACTGCTTGTACTACTCCATTTTGTGGTTTAGTTTATGATATAAACCTTTGTTCATAATTTATATGCTATTCTGGCTTCGTCATTTGTATTTCTCCTAAAGGGTCTAGCAAAGTTTTATTATAACTCACCAATTAGTTTTTGTTTGTTACATAATTCTTATGCTATTTTACTATGTACTCCTTTTGGTTCTTCAAACTCACTAAATTTCAGTGATTAATTGTAAAGATGCTGTAGAAGATAGTTATTCTGAAAGAAAGTTGTGAATTTTATTGTTTATTTTATTGATGTGACTATACAAGTTGAGAGATTTAGCAAGTTCAGTTATGAGGAAATACTAAGCTTATAGAACTTTCCTGACAGCATCTGTTTTCCAATTTTGTCTTTCAAGATGATCCATAAGAGCAATTTCAAGATAGTTACAAATGAGGAGAATGAAGTTGCTACATCTGGGCAATATTGTCTAAACCTTCCAATCAAGGTTGAGGAAGCTAAGGTTTGTGGAGTCTTTGCTCTCATCAAATTTTTAAGTAGCATACTACTTTGCATCATTATTATTCTTAAGTTTCGTAGTTAGCTAAAATAGAGGAGATATAAAGTGAAAGCATAATAAGCAAATTGAGGAAGATCTTGAGAGCAGCTAGAGAATTAAGTACCCTAGCATTGATTATCTTCCTCTTCTAAACTTTTTCCAAATTGATTGCATTTTTCTAGCTAAAGATGTACTCCTTTGTCCCTTAAGTTGGTTACTTAGGGGTTTGCCACAAACATTAAGGAATAGTTTGGTCATTGGAGTATAAAATGAAAATTTTGAATTGTGTGAATGTTTTAAAAGAGAGAAGAAATGCGTGCATCAAAGTTATAGAAAGTGAAGGGGATCATTTTCATAAAAGAAAATATAGCAAATTTAGGGGACAGAGGCTGTATTTATCAATTGCTAAAGTCCACGATATCAGGGGTAAAAGTGCTTTTTCATAGCTAAAAGACAATAAAAAATAATGAACTGATGGGCCCAATTAGAGAACAGTAAGTGGAGCATAATATATGAAGTATACTACATACTTGTACTGTAGAAGTACTAGTATACTTGTCATTAGAAGTATTTATTTGGCGAAGATGCTAACTTGTATTGCTTTGCTAGATTTGCCAGAATCATTTATAGGTGTATATGGCTAATATTTATTATTTGTATATGACTAAGATGTTATTAAATGGACTTCCTGTTTACTGTTCATTTTTCCTAATTACAAGATTTTTTTCGTCTTGTAGCTTGATACAACGCTTTTAAGGAGGTTTTTTGCCAAGCATCCTCATGATAATCTTCCTTACTTTGCGGACCAGGTACATTATACGTGCCTCTGATTCGTTTGTTTCATCCTTCCTAGTATAAACTTAGGGGTTCATTTGGCATGGTTTTCATAAATTGAATGGAACGGAAATAATTGACGGAAATGGTAATGCCGTAATGATAAGTATTAAGAATCGCTTAATTTTGATTTTCTTGTGATTTGGATAAGCAGGGAAGGAATAATTCACAATTATAAATTAGTTATCTAATGTTTTTTAATTATCCTATACTATCTTATATTTGCAAGGCCAAGGTTCATGGAAAAATATAATCTGTAGGGAATATTAAATATTTAAAACGATAATCTTCTAGAGGTATTTTCTAGTGTAAAAAAGGATATTCAATATGATGATGCTGCATTTTGCAAAATCAATTAAAAATCAAGATAAAAATTATACTTCTATAGAAGAATCCAAACCTCAATCACCCCAGCCCGACACCCCTGCCGTAGAACCCTCTCCTGCTGGAAATTGGACAGAAACTTTTAGGAGGTAACAGAAACAAAACTTAAGGAAACTTTGAGGTAATTGTACTATAAAAAAGGGAGCAGGTATTCCAAAACGTGTGGAGCATAATTATAAAAAAACTTACACCACATAAATGCAGAAATATCAGAGTGAAAAGCAACTCCAAAACCAATAGATATGATAGCAAACGAGTAACTGAAAAGATTAGCTCAAACAATTAGTATCCATCACAAAGTGTTCTGTGTAAGTTCCTTGATTGTTTTACAGCTGCTTGCTTAGCCAGTTTCTTGCAGTGTAATAATGAAAAATGCAACTTTGCAAGCATGTTTACATTGGGCATAAGATGGACTAGAGCTTTTACAGTGTTGGCTTTAGGTTGTTTTAAGTCAGGTCTATACTCCATGTTATTTTGGAGTATAAGTAATGATATGTGCTGTAATGCTGACATGTTCGATGCTACTTTATTCAATAACCCTGGATGTGAATTATACGTAAGTAGAAAAAATATATTTTTGAGAAGCCTATGAAGTTTTACATAGTATTCAATGTTTGCCCTTTCCAAAGCAATCTGGTTGTTCTATTCAATGCAGTATATAATTTTTCGTCGTGGTATCGGGTTGGATCAAATGACAGCTTACTTTATTAAATGGAAAATTGATGCTATTCTATCACGGTTGTGGCAAGGCTTCTTAAGATTGACCGGGTATGTCTAGAAAATAGAAAAACTGAAAAATTCTTGATTTTTGCCTCATTGAATGTCAGTGTGAGTTTCACTGCTGTTAACAAGGTTCTTGTTGAACTTCTTATTTTGATTTATCAAAGATGAACTTCTTAGTTCAATGTCAGCCACTACTTTTTATTCTTTTTGATGCTCATATGTGAAATATTGCTTGTGTTCCTGTGTATTTGAAGATCTAATTTGACGAGATTATGCCTACATATGAGCTCCCTTGCTGTCATGGTAGAAAAAAATTAGTAGGTTTAAAAAGGCATATTTGGCAGGATTTCTAGCATACGGAGTTTTTTTAATCTAGCTTCACGCGGCTGTTTTAAGGCCAATGTAAGTTAGTGCCACTACTAACCTTCAAAGAACTAATTTTGGTGACAAGAGGAGCTAAAATGAAATTGCATGATAAAATGTGCTATTATTAACAAACGAACTAATATTTCCCATGTTGTAAAGGTGTAAAAAAATGGCATGTAGGGCCTTATCAAGGGAAATCTTATGATTTTGACAAATATTTAGGCGTTACGATAACCGCATCATTCTCGTTGCCACATCACCGTTCCATTATTCCATTATCGCGATCGCGACCATTACCGCATTTTTTCAATATGACGAGAGGTTGACATGAAGTAGTGCACCCAAGAGTTTATTGTCCATCTTAAATAAGAAAAGTCGTAAAGAAATAGAAATTGACATACATGGAAATCGAGAGAAGTGGTAGAGGCTTATCTTGCTTTCTCTTTCACAAAATACGTAATGTCCCTTTGATTGTGCTACGATGTAGTATTCTTACTTTTTTAATTATTAATATACAGTAGTGTGAGAATAAGACGAAAAACAAGTGGATGGAAAAATATGCGGATGAGATGAAAATAGAGAATGAGTTTGTGGCTAATATTAGAAGATAATATGAGACAACAACCAAAAATAGAAAGGCAAAAAAATCAAAGTGATGATTCTTAAGGTAAGTTATAGTAGAATAATAGGGACAAAGGGAGTATAAATCTCTTTTTCTACTTCTACACATTAGAAAATAGTCTAGACTCTAGTTCACTTTGAGATGTTGTTGCAAAATAACTTCAAAAATATGAGGTTAAAAGACTTCAAAAATCGGACCACTAAAGGGGGTGGGTTTAGATTCAATTTTCCCTTACAATAAAGTGATTATGAGGATAGCATGAATCTTTTAGAATGATTCATTTTTGGATTATGTGATTGTGTAAAATGACAAATATATTGGATTGGAAAAAGTTTGTAATGTGCTTTGCTAGACTTTCTAAAATGTTATACCTGACCATAATTTGATCATGGTAGAGTCCTGTTCCTCTACCCACCTTTATCCGCTTCCTGCAAATTTGAGGTTTTTGCTCTCAAGTGGCAAGAATGAATTTGTTCAACGTTGTGGGGTAACCTACGTGGCCATGCTTGCAAGATATTTTGGTCATGAAATTGGAACTTTCATAGCATAATACAGATTCTGGTATTACCTGAGGTCATAAGACTGATTTTATGCGAGTTCTGACTCCTTGGAAGCTAGCTGTTAATGACGTTTCTGCTTTGTTATTTTTTAGACATATTTGCAGTTTGCACTCTAGTTGACTAGCTCCTTTCTTTTATCTTTAGGGAGGCGAGCCTGTAGTCACTTCATTGTTAATTGCTGTTTTTCTTTCTTAATGAAAGAGTGATTGGTTACTACTCCGTCATTTTCCATTTTAGTCCGTCCCAATAAATTTGCTCCATTTTTATTTTTTTTGGATATGACCCCACCACTTAAACTCTCTATATTCTCTCTTATTTCTAAATACTCCACTACTTAAATCCATTATGCAGAACTCCTTAGTACATGGAACAAAATGGTTGTGAGGAGGAGGATAGTCTTACTGTGTTGGGCTGGATAATCTTCCTTCTAAAAGTTTTTTTGTTCATTATTTGGATCATCCCTTGATTTTCTCTTGTTTGCATTGTAATTATATTGAGCATGACTCCTCCTTTGACATTCTATTCACATACCTTTTTCTGTTATGTTATCTATGGATGTTTCTGATGCAGTTTGAGACGGTTCTTTTCAAGAAAAAGAAAAGTTCGGTATGTGGGAAATCAACAACAGTTGGTAGATGAAGATGAAGATGAAAAGTACATTGATGAAGATGATGATGAACATGACTTATACATTGAAAGGATTCGCATTCAGAATATGAAACTTAGGTTTGAACTCTTGTTTCTAGTGTATTCATGTTTAGTATACTCTTTAATACTTCGTAGAGCGTGCAAAAGTTTTAAATGTGTTCATTGGTCTACGTTTACCACTTAGTTTATTAAAGATGAGTGACTTTTAAAACTTGATTAACCTTGAGTTGCTAAGTTTAAACTTAAGTCATTAAAAGCCAAGTTTGTGTCGCTTTCCGGGACAATGTTGTCGCCAATTTGTGCTTTTAAATGGGTAACTAATGGTTGGATGGCTGAGATGATGAAGTATATCTTTTGATAAAATTGCTTATTTTTCTCATTTAGTTTCGGCCATAGTGTAAAAATAAGGTCACATCACATCACATCGGCCGGTTGTAAGTTTTCAAAACAAATGAAACAATATTTACAGTGCTGTAAAGTTGTAAAAAAACCGTGTTTTGGGCCGTATCATGGGATATCTTTTGATTCAAACGACATTTAGGCGTTACAATAACCACATCACTCCCGTAACCGCATCCCTCTTCCGTTACCATGATCGCGACCGTTACTGCATTTTTACACTATGGTCTCGGCCGGTTAAAGATAAAGCTAAAATGCTATTAATTTAGTACTAGTAATAGCTGAGATTTTATGTCAGATGTATATCGACTACCTATGCCTATGGTGAAAAGCTGGGTTGATAATTTAGGATAATCATTACCTGTGTACTTGAAATTCTATTTTTGGGAGTGTGAAAATCTTCTTTTCCTTTTAGTGTTGGCAACCTGTTCAATAAAACAACCATTCAAGAGCCAACCTTTGAAAAGATAATCATTTTATACAGGTAATTTTCTCTAAATTCTTGTGCCTTTTCCTTCCTCACCCCCTTCCCCTTAAAAAAAGTTAAAGAAAGTTCGCTTTGTGTCGAGAAATAATTGTCCATGCAATTTTTTCAATCCAAAACATAGTTTTTTTTAATTCAGCCAGAATTAGTTGTCACATTGCCCGAATCTCTCTTAGTTAGTGTATAACAAAAATGCCCGTGTTATTTCAATTCTCTTCCCATCAGTTAGCACAAGTGAACAGTAGAAAATTAAAGAATAAATGAGCCCTAATTTGTATTAAGCCAGTAATTTCTGATGGAGGCAGTGTGACTTCGAGTATTTCGTTTGGCTCAACTGTTCCGAAGAATATTGAGGATTTGAGTTCAATGAAATCTTGGATTGAAAGGATGTATCGGAACATAACAGATTATCATAAATTCCATTTTAGCAGTAGTTCTTTTGTTGGTTGTTAGAGGGGTGGGAGAGGAAGCATCACCAATTGTACAAATTCTTCTGCAACAATTGAGAAATAAGCCTTACAGTTCACTTTAAAGTTTGAAAGTTTGTTTCCAATAAACTACAACACAACATTCCATTATCCTGATGCCATTATGTAGCTTCCACCTAGACAGGATTTAGAAGGTCGAATGTATTCAACCTACTGATAACAAAGAGGTTGTTACTAGTCGACCCTGGTAGCAAACATCATCTACAACATCATTACAAAATTGCACATGATTCACATACATAAACTATATAGTATGTTTATATTAACTTCTTACGTGTAGAAACTCTGCAGATTACAATCTACTGAAGACCCTAGGGCAATTTATGTGAAGCACTTCAAACACATTCCCATGGCTGATATGGAAATAGTTCTTGTATGTTTCGCTCAATCTCTTTTATTTTTCCCTATTGCTGGGAATCTTGTAGCATGACATTCTGTTGTACCCCTTTGACGATTTTCATATTTCTTCGTAGCCCGAAAAGACGAATCCAGGGTTAACAGCACTTGACTGGGTTAAATTCCTTGTTTCAGCTGCCATCGGACTGGTGAGTGGTAATCGCTACCTCATTTCAAAGTAATATGTACATTAACTTTGATGGCCAAAACTTGCAAAATTTCATCATTGAAATTTGAAAGTCTTTAAGATATCATCTTGTACTATATGAAATACAACTATTTTTATAAGCTTTTTCTTTACCCTTTCTCTTCAGTTGGGTCCCACACTTGCCTGCTTATTTTTTGATATCTACTTCCTTGAAACTATATATCATGTGATGAGCTATGAGGCTATTGTTTTCTTTACAGACTGCTCAATGCTCATCCAGCCATACTGTGCTATAATCACAGGTGACAGTAATAACTCAAGTCTGCAAGACTAAAGCTGATATAAAAGTGTTGGCAGCTGTCTGCTCTGCCGTGATTGGTTATTGTGCGAAGATATATTTCACGTAAAGTACTGCTTTCTCTGCGTCTCAATTCATGTATATCTCAATTAAATATGTACCAAATGATTTTTCATTTTTCAGTCTGAAGAAAATTCTTGAAATTCTCATCCTTTGACGCACATTTATTTTTTCATCTGAAGTGTTTTTGGATGAGTAAAATGGAAGGGAAATGGAGATTAGGGAAACATCCTCCCTTATTTGGATTACTTGGATATGAATTTGGTAAAGGAAACAACTTGGAGGATCCATTTCCCATCCCATTTTTATTAAATAAACCTTTCGGTGTATACTTATATTAAAAAGATTGGAAAGAAAATGTAAACCCACTCCTTCCCTTCTCTCAACTTCCTCCCTCTTTCCTCTCTTTACCGTTCCTCTTTTAATGCTAACCAAACACACCATTAATGCTCCCAGGTTCCAGAATAATTTGAATTCATATCAGAGTTTGATCACTCAGTCCATGTATGACAAACAACTGGACAGTGGCAGAGGCACTCTACTGCATCTGTGTGACGATGTAATTCAGCAGGAAGTAAGTTTCTGAGGATAACTTGGTGTTAGTCTTTTGACGTGCTAGAATCCAGAATCCTTTGCTGGAATTTATTTGTAGTTGTTATTCACTGAATCTAAATGGTCTTTCTGTGTAACAGGTTAAGGAGGTCATTGTTGCATTCTTCGTGTTGATGAAATACGGGAAATTTACTCGCAGGGTAATAATCATGATCGACTCTTTTCTTATAATTATGAATTCAATCATTTACTGCCTAATTATTCATCAATGTGACTTGGGAATTTCGCTACAGGAGCTAGACGAAAAATGCGAGCTGCTGATAAAAGAACAGTTTAACGAGAACTGTAATTTCGACATAGATGATGCTATTCACAAGTTAGAAAAACTGGGCATTGTTTATAAGGTGAAAACCTCATTTCAACTGATGTTGCTCAACAATAAATCAATAAGAGTTAAACGGGAATCATGGTTTAGCCAAGTGATAGGACTTCGATTCTCATCACCTAAAAGAAGAATTAATTTCGTCTCCTCCATGACTATATCCCCCTTGCTTGTATTTGTTAGGCAGTGACAATTTGTCACAAATCACCTGTGGTCCCACTTGTGTGGACACATTCACGCCCCACCCATGGGCTCGGGCCATAAGCCCACGGATATGAGCGTTGAGTCCGTTGACTTGCATACACACTTGATGAGGTTCATTCTTTTCAAAAACCATATGATATTAGGAGGATTACCCACTAAGTATTATATGCAAGTTTACATCCCACTATTTTAGTAATGTGAATTCTTCCTCACATATAAAGTATTTTCAACAGTAGCCCAAATAAACTATAGAACAAACAAATGTCAAGTATAAAGACTAAATGTGTGTATTTGTTTGTGTTCAGGATGAAATGGAGCAGTATTCATCTGTAGATGTGAAAAAGGCTAATGAATTCATTGGCACCACTACTGAGGAAATTGTTACAAATGCAACTCAGGGTATTCGGTGATGCTGCTGCTTTTTTTACGTTTGCATCACTGAGATTGAGACTGAAAAACCCATTTCTACCAAGTATTTTAATGCTAACTTGTCCGTTTAGTTATTGATATTAAATAGTGTATAGATAGTATTTAACTTAATTTAGCTAGTAAAGTTACTTGATAATGTTTATGATCATATTTATATTAGAATATTAATATATTTTTTAACAAAATTTATTCTCATTGATTACCGTTTGGAAGTTGTTATGGATAATTTCTATCGTAAAACAAATCATCACAAATAACAAAGCAAGTGCTTTTATGCTTCTTTTCATCAATTAAATAAGGAAGTAAATTTCATTGCAATTCCGGTCGCATATGTTTCTATCTTGAGTTTCTCTAAGCAAATATTCAGAACCGGGTATTTGACAATTAGCTTTTATTGATATTTTAATTGGTTTTGACTTTTAGTTTTTAGCTGGTCAAACAGCTAAAAAAATTGATAATTGATTTTTAATCTAGCTGAAAAACTAGCTTTTAAACCAAAATTAAAAAGTTATTCATTGTAGCTTTTTTCATTGACCTTTTTTTTTTCTAAATAATGACAATTAGCAAATAAATTTTATCAAACATCATAACAAATTGCTGAAACAACGGGCTTATCAGCTAATACTGGTCTAACCAGCCAATATTTATTTGAAAAACTTACCCAACAACCTTTTCATAAGTTATATCTAATACACTCAAAATAAAATACATTTTAAAAAAAATTGCTTCAACATAGGTAGAACTCGAAGTAACTACGTACCTAAACTGCAATTTTTAATACAAATGACAAACATACAAATATAACTAATAGTTAAGAGGAACGCTACGAAGCACCACCGTCTCTACAGTAAGGCCCGGCCCAAATCCGAACAAAACCCCCCAATCGAGGCCTTCGCCTGTAGTAGCCTTCCCTTCCTCAGACGACTTCTTTCTCATCTCATCTAAGATAAACAGAACACAAGCACTAGACATGTTACCATAATCCCTCAACACGTTACGTGTCGCACTTAATTTTTCCTCATTTAGTCCCAACTTTTGCTCAACTTGGTCCAAAATAGCGGGCCCGCCCGGGTGCGCTATCCAAAAGATGGAATTCCAATCGTTGATTCCAAGTGGTAAAAATGCATCCTCAAGAGCCTTATTAATGTTCTTAGAGATCAAACCAGGGACATCTTTCAATAAGTGAAAAGTGAGTCCTACTTCACGTAAGTGTCCATCTATTGCTCCCTCAGAGTCTGGAATTATGGTTTGAGCTGTCCACACCATCTTAAATAAGGGCCTTTCAATTAACTCATCTGGATCAGCACCTACTATCAATGCTCCGGCACCATCCCCAAATAGGGCCTATATTACATACAATATCGTAAATATTAATATTTTAGTGGTTGTAATTCGTTAAAAAATATCAATATTTACCGCACTAAGGCAAAATCACATGATTTCAATCATTTTAGTGGTCGGAATTTTAAATTAAGTGTTCAAAATCCTGTGATTTAACCTGAATGATATAGATATTGATATGTTGATGCCTGTAATTCGTAAAAAAATAAGATTGGAGTTGTAATTTACAAAAGGACTAAACTTTAAGACTGTAATTTGCAGATTATTCAATACCTGACCAACCATAGAGTCCAAATGGGTTTCAGTGGGGCCACGAAAGCAAATAGCCGTGATCTCAGAGCAAACCACTAGGACACGAGCCCCACGGTTGTTCTCCGCGAGGTCCTTGGCGAGACGAAGGACAGTCCCGCCAGCAAAACAACCTTGTTGGTAGAGCATGAAGCGACGGACAGACGGACGAAGGCCGAGGAGTTTAGTGAGCTGATAGTCTGCTCCTGGCATGTCCACACCTGAAGTTGTGCACATAATGACATGGGTGATTTTTGACTTAGGCTGGCCCCACTCCTTGATGGCCTTAACAGCAGCTTCTTTACCCAACCTAGGAACTTCAGTCACCACCATGTTTTGCCTGGTGTCTAGGGATGAACCCATGTACTCACACATATTTGGATTGTCCAATAATATATCTTCCGTTAGGTACATGTAACGTTTATTGATCATTGATTTGTCACCTACAATATTTTGTTAATTCAATATTTTTAGAAAATACTCTAACCATAATAATAATTAATAGACCATAATGACTATTTTTCTAGTTGTTATATTAGTTAATAGAGATATATTTAATTGGACCCATTAACAGCCAGCGCTTCTTACATAAACATAAAATTTAGTCAAGTTTAATTACACTAATCACTATTAATCATTTGCTATAATTCAGTAATTATTATTGGAATTTTCAAGAAATGTCAATTCCCTTAGTAACCTTTTTTAAATCAATGAAAAACTCCCACTTAATAGTTCCTCCTATTCATTTTTACTTGTCCCATTTACTTTTTCATATTTGTCGAGATCACATCTTTACCCTTAATATTTCTAATTATATATAATTAAAGATTATAAAAGTTGATATTAATAATCTTTGCATTGAGACGAATAAAAAAATATATCACTTATTTATATTTTAACTTATAGATTCAGAATAAAATGTAAATTACAAGTGATTAGTGAATAATAACAAAAAATAAATGGGACAAGTAAAATGAATAGGAGGGAGTACTACCTTATAAAAATAAATGTTTACTAGCTTTTACTCAAGTGGGTCATTTTACTTACCATTAAAATAATAAGTATCCTTATATGATGATATTTAGAAAATTTGAAATTGATAAATGCTAAAATTAGTTTCTTATTCTATATATAGAAAAAAAAATATTTGATCTAGTGTAGACTGAACAAACATTTTGATATTCACATCAGAAAACATTCCCTTTGTTTTTTATTTATATATTGGCCAAAAAAATTTTCAAAATAGAAAAAAAGGTGGAGTAATTGTTGATACCATTTTTTGTACTTTTTATGTGCGACTATCAAGATTCAGATTTCTTATTATATATTGTGTTCACTAAAATTTTCTCCCTTTTTTTATATGGAGTCAAAAATTTATGGTTATTTAAAAGTAGATTATAGTGGACTATAATCTATATATTTTATATTAAAATGATTTATTAAATAATTAAAATGCATTTTTTATTAATTTATGTGAAATTAAAAATAATATTTTTTACTAAGAATTAATGTAAAACAATTTATTTGTTATCACTTATTAGTAATAATGTTAAGATTGTATAAATTCAAACTGCTAAATTTTATTTACGTGGAAACTATTTAATAATATTATTGCCGTGTTGAGTAATGAAATGTTGTGTACAAAGTGAGGAAATTTTCATATTTTGCATATATTATCACATTCTACAAACAAAAGTTTGCATGAAGGTAAAGTGGGAAACTAAAGAGCGTATCTACTCTCTAGGATAGTCTTTCTCCATAAAAGTATAAAAATCTTTCTCATGTACTTAAGTTATAAAAAAATCTATGAAAATAAATAATATATTATTACTACTCTGTCATAGCAATTTGGAGATCAAGAAATTGAGTATAGGGGTTAAAGTAGTAGAATAATCAGAAATATAAGAGAGGATATAGAGAGTATAAATGGTGGGATCATATCATGATGATCATCATCACCGAACTTAGTATATCCCACTCATAGGATCCATAGAAGGGAAGGAAGGCATCAACTCATACCCATAAAAAAAGGATACGCCTAAAAGGTCCCTCAACTAAAAAAAAATCTCCAGAAATAGAGGTTCTTACAATGATAAAATGACCGAGTAAAAACTTACTCCCCAAACTTGCATTTTATCATACAATCTTGACCCTAAATCATAAGATTAAAAGTAAATAAAATACATAAAAATGAAAATAAGACAAATAAACGAAGCAAAGGAGTATATACTAGCTAGTAGGGTGCATGCGACATGAAATTGACAAAAAAGAAAACTCTTACACATGCGCTTAAACTTCTCTTTCAACTGAGTCATATGTTCACTATTAGTAATACGGAAATAATAATCAGGGTAATCAGCCTGATACACGCAATTTGGAGGCGTAGCAGTGCCGATAGCCAAGATGGTAGCGGGTCCATCGGCACGGGCAGCTTGGCGGATCTCATCAATGTTTGATGCAGTCATTTTGAACGAAAAAACGTAGTATAGCTAGTACTAGTAAGTAGTAGAACTCGTGAATGTTTTAAGAAGGTTAGAGAGGTGAGAAATTTATAGTAGTTGGAAGATGATTGTGGTAGGTTTAATGGACGGGTAGATGGATACTACGTGGTTAAGTGCTCGACCCTTGCTTAACTCTTGGTAAATCTTGCAATTTCGTTAGCCTTTGTACTGTACACCTTTATGTACTTGCCTTTTTGATTCCTTTGTTGATTTGTTAGAGAGTTTAAGTCATACTTTTGTTCTCATTTGTTTTTACACGGAGATTAAAAATTTAGATATAGTGATTGGTGAGTTTAAAATAATAAATGATTTTCAATAAAAGAGTAAAAGTGGTGGAATTATATCTAAAAATAAAAATTAAACAAATTCATTAGAGCATCTTTAATGGTGACCTAAAAAGAAGATCATTACGCTATTTTACAATTTTTCTTTCTCTTAGAAGTTCATCTTTTAACCTATTTTACCCAATCTGTTTTCCAATTCACCTTCTTTAACCAACAATAAATTAAATATGGGCATGAAACGTAAATTTTTCAGCACTTAAATTTTTTATTTCTTAAAATGAAACACATATAATTAACAAGAAATGTTATTTTATATTTAGACATTAGTAAATAGTAACGAACCAACGAGTGTGGAAATATAAGTTTTGAATTCGTAGATTAAACTATGTGTTAGATGAATTGAATGAAAGACATTATTCAAGACAAAATGAAGGATTCTACGAGTGGATGGATGGTAATGTTGCTTAGGCTTTCAAACGCCAGCACCTTCACGAGGTTCATGAAATCATTTATGTAGTGTTTAAAAATAAGTATTTCATTTCAAATTATGAATTTCAATTATCAAATCATAAATGAAGAATTTGAGAATGACTAGGTTTGGATAGTCATTCTCAAATTTTTAACTTTAACTACTTTAAAAACAATGATGGAATTGGATTCAAATCCAAATTTAAAAATTACTAATTTGCCAAACAATAAATTTGAGCCAATTTCAAATTTTCAAATGAAATTATTGTTCCCAAACATAACATTAAAGTCTTTTATCGGAAAATTTTTAGTAGCTTATTTTGATGATAATCACTTTAGGCTAGTTTTTGATGTATTAGCTAGGGAAAAGTTGTATGATACTGTGTCAAATTTTCTTAAAGGATGTTTTTTTATATAAGGATATAAATTGAATAAAATGTAAAAATTAGGTAAGAATTGAACTTAGGGCCTTACTTATGAAAATAATATTTATTTAAATTGAGACAAGAGAGATTCTTTTATCAATAAATATGTTATTTCTAGGTATATTATTGTATCTAGCAGGACACTAAAGTTGATGGTAGGAAGGTCAGCTATTCTAGAGTCAATGCCATTTTTGTGATATTTTATGGGCTTAGGTAAAATAAAAGAAATAGACCATTTCACAGACGGTTGATTTCGGCTTTTAATGGGTGTTGGCATAAGTAAAGTTACAATTTTACAAGCAATATTCTACATTCTACATGGCAATATTGCTAAATTGAGATATTGAGCTCTATTTTAGTTTAAAATCTTAGACAAATGCCTACCTTATCTAAGATTAGAAACCACGTTGTCTAGAGTGGCCACACCCAATCCATCACCTAAGTTTGTAGCTTTCATAGGCTTTTATCATTCTATAGGAGGTTTGTGCTTAATTACAATACCATCAAAAGTTATTAAACAACACTAATTATTTGCCAAATATAACAACAAAAAATCTCATCTATCAAGATCTTCTCATAAATTATTGGTTAACTTTGTGGTTAAGAACATTCCCTTACTTCTTTTGTAACATGATTTGATTATCATCACTTATAGAAAGAAGTAAATCCCTCCCTCTTAACATGTAGGAGTTCTCTAGCCTACCAACAAGGATAGGTGAGATTCATTCCTAAAACCATGCTAAAAAAATATGGTATTTGCTTCCACCGAAACAACCAGCCCTTCTTGTATGAGGTCATTTCACAGTGAGACGAGTCCATACAAAAGGTCTACTATGTTAAAAGTTTCTATTATTGGGTTATTTAATCCAAGTATGAGACACGTTTCACAGTAAGACCGTCACAAGAATTTGTGCAACACAAATTCTTATGAGAGACGGTCTCTATGAGAGACCATCTCGAATTGGACCGGCCTATTATATATTTTTATAATATTTTAAATAAACATTAAGAATAATATAAGTAAATATTTAAGATATAAAAAATAGGCATTAAGAATGCAGTAAATAAACATTAAAGATAATTTAAATAGTTAATACAAAATTTATTTTTGTTTACTTTTATTTGGAAAAAGAATGATATAGTGGAAGTAGAATACTCATAGTAAATGTATATCATCATTCATATGTCATCCATTTGCTTTCCAAGTTTTCTCCCACTCTTATGCGTCATACACCTTACACTTTCTCCGATCAATTACCATCACATTCACATTTCCCGATCTTTCTCTCCACAATGTGCCTTTCTCTCTCCTCACCTTCAATCCCTCTCCTTCTCTGTAACCTCCATTTACGATGACCTGAAAACCTCCATGATTCCGGTGAGCTCGTAGAGATCATCTATTCATTTCTCCAGAGCCTCCGTTTATCACTTCAAAGCTTCGATTTCGCCTTTGAAACATTGAATTCCGTAAACCCTATGCGTTTCGGTAAGATTTTCAAACATCTGAGTTTTAACGACGTCTTTTCCAATCATTTCACTGTTGAATCGAATTTATTGCTCAATTCCTTATGACCTTTCAATTTGGAAGGGTCAAATTCCGTATTATTCCTTGATTGAACACTTGTTTGACGGGATTTCTAGATAGAAGGTCAAATTGGATTTTAGGTTATGTCAGTGTTATTTGTGTGAGTAATTTGTAGAGTATAATTAGAGGTGTACATTTCGTCATTTCAGGTGGGTTTCGGGTAGGATATTTGGAGTTGGGTCAGTTTTGTGTGATTTGATTTTTATACAATCTATGTGGTTTAGTTTCGGGTAGAGTCGAGTAATAGTGTGGTTAATCAGGAAAATTTGGACTTCTCTAAGTATAGATATGGAGGGGACAATGAAGAATGATAAGGATGTAAAGAGATGTGAAGGTTGCAATCCTGTGAAGAAACCAGGTCCTATAACAATAGATCATGTTTTGTTGGCCCTTCAAGAAACTAAGGATGAGAGGGAGCTAAGGATTCGTAGTTTGTTCAATTTTTTTGATAAATCCAGTACAGGATACTTGGATTATTCTCTTATTGAATCGGGTTTGACCGCCCTTCATATACCATCGGATTATAAGTACGCTAGAGATCTTTTGCTTGTTTGTGATGCAAATAAAGATGGGCGAGTTGATTATGAAGAGTTTCGGAGGTATATGGATGATAAGGAACTTGAATTGTATCGCATTTTTCAAACTATTGATGTGGAGCATAATGGTTGTATTCTACCTGAAGAACTATATGATGCACTCCTCAAAGCAGGTAAACACAATAATTTTACCTAATGTCAAATGTTTTGGTGTTTGATTGGTGTTTGTGCAATTGTGCTTTATTTAAATTTTAGTGTTTGAGAATACCTCTTTCTTGTTCTGGGTTTGATTCACAGTTTGCTCTTCCCTTGCCTCAGTCTACCCAGAATCACAAACAAAATAAAAATAAAAATTGATGTGTTGATTGTACTTCATATTAACATTCTGAAGATTGATGTAAAAACTTACTATGGCTCTGTTAGGATGGATTGATGGAATTTAGTTTAATGAACGATATTTTCCAAAGGAAAAATATTTATGGATTTGTTGCATTTGTTTGGTTCTTTGTTAGAGGTGTTAGAGATGCAAGTAAAGATAGAATGAGAAAAAGGATAGTTTGGATATGAAGGAAATTGTAGCTTTTATTCTTTAACCAAAGGAAAATGTTTCATGGCATTGAAAGCATCATTTTGTATCCTTTAAGAACCAAAGAAAGAAAAATTAGAGACATTCCTGAAAGATGATCCCAATCATGCAATTGCACAGTCTAAGAGTGGCATCAATTATGTACACAAATACTTCATGTTGACATTTATATACTAGTTTTTTTTCCGATTTACTTGGCTAATTGTGAGCTTTGACTGATATCATCAAGATTTTAGGTTACATGTCAACTAGAGTTTCAGGTTAATTAATTAACAAGAATGGGCAATAAAATTAGACCAATAATAAATTTTTAGCTGAATTTACACATGTGCAATGGTGAAGAATAACAGGTAATGTACCCTCTCACAATCCCCTCCCTAATGGGTAGCCACCAGAATTTGTGTCTAAGGAAAATGGAGTTTGAAAATTCCGTGTTTTGGGGGGTTGGGGATGGTGGTGGTTAATGCAAACAGTTTAAGGAGTTGGGGGTGGAATTATAATCCACTTGAGACTCTGATGCAATTATGAAAAACAGACGAACGAAAACATGATGTATATGGCTCCATCTCAGTCCCTTCTAATGGATTTGAACAAATGCTTAACCATTAGCATCTAGTGGGACATTGCATGATTAAATGGTCCCCCCTGACAATATAAGGACTCTATTGTACATTCAGGGATCAATGTACATTTTTGGGTTGGGGTGGGAGAGATATGTCATTTTAGGGATTTGGGGTAAGGGCTTCAACCTATTTAACCGGTTAACTCTTTTATAATTAGAAAATAAAATAAAAATGGAAAAAGCTAATAAAGAAAATAATAAATGAAAAATTCTAAAACCTACCCAACACCAAAAATCTCACCTCACCTTGCCTCTGCCTTCCCAACCCCATATCAGCTGTCACCTTGCATTGTCAAGGTTTTTGAGCTTATCGTGATCAAAAATATAGGTCGTCGTTGCAAAAGATGCTCTACAACCATTATTGCGACAACGATCGTATCGGAGATTTTTCACTATGTCCCTCCTCCCATAAAATTCTTCACTCGAAAATAACCCCACAGGCCACAACCACAAAAAATGGCCCTCACAAAAAGGTGTTAACGGGGAAGAAAAAAGAGGGAAAAAGAGAGAAGGGGCACTTTTTTCGGGGAAAGTGGAACTGTTTATAAGATAGAGGGAAGGTTGTCAAAGGTCGAGAAGGCTACCATCAGAAATTTTGAGGGTTACAGTATGGGTGGTCGTCGAACCATTTATGAGAAAAGAGGAAAAACAGAGGGAAGAGCGAGGATAAAAGGGTTTTTCTACCAGTCAAGGTACTTAATGGAATTTATGGTCAAAAGGTGAGATAATAATGGGAAAAGGAGGATTTTTTAGTTTTTGACCATCCAAAGATGGGATTCTTAGTTTTAGTTTTCACTTTATAGTAAACTTGGTCTTAATCCATCTAATAAAGGAGAAAACAAATTGACTAAAGGATTTAAGCATGGATAGATCATTCTAGTCCTTTGGCTGTGTACTAGCTTACATCTTTTTGTGTTTTTACTTAAGCTGGCAGACTGATTAGTTTTGCTTAAAATTGGGTTGGGTGGGACTAACTAAACCTCTACCTGCCTTCACAATGTTCTGCCGAGTCATCCTTTCAGATTGGATGTCAAAATAAAGTATTTAGTTTTGGTGAAAATTGATATTGTTTATGTGGTGTGCTTTATTGGTGTTATGCTGTTATGTCCGCATCATTGTTTGTTCATTTTATTGCTTTATTTTTGTGGATTGTGCTTCTTGGCTGTTCATCCTATAAGCCACAGCAGTCTTTCTTATGTAGGGATTGAGATTAATGATGAGGAACTTGCTCTTTTTGTTGATCGCGTGGATAAGGATAATAATGGTGTTATAACGTTTGAAGAATGGAGAGACTTTCTTCTCCTTTATCCTCATGAAGTTACTATTGCGAATATCTATCATTACTGGGAGAGGGTCTGCCTTGTTGATATTGGTGAACAAACAGTTATTCCAGAAGGTGTAAGTAAACATGTCAATGCTAGTAAATATCTGATTGCAGGAGGTATTGCTGGTGCTGCATCTCGTACTGCAACTGCTCCATTGGATCTCTTGAAAGTTGTTTTACAAGTACAGACGAAGGAAGCTCGCATTATGCCAGAAGTAAGGAAAATATGGAAAGAAGGAAAAATTTTTGCTTTTTTTCGTGGCAATGGATTGAATGTTGTGAAGGTGGCACCTGAAAGTGCTATTAGATTTTACACATATGAATTGCTTAAAGGAGTAATTATGGAGGCTAGAGGAGGGGAGAAAGCTGATATTGGTGGAATGGGTCGCCTTGTTGCTGGTGGTCTAGCTGGTGCTGTTGCACAAACTGTAATTTACCCAATTGATCTAGTAAAGACGCGGTTGCAGACATATGAATGTCTGGATGGAAAAGTACCTAGAATAGGAGCCTTAACGAGGGATATTTGGGTCAAAGAAGGTTCAAGAGCTTTCTATAAGGGCCTCTTTCCATCTGTTCTCGGAATCATTCCTTATGCGGGCATAGATCTTGCTGCTTATGAAACGCTGAAGGATATGGCTAAGATATATATACTCCAAGATAGTGGTAAACTATTACATCTTTAAGTGTTATCATTCAACCATTTGATAGAAACAGTTAAACATAATCTGCCAGTTTATGTTTTAAACTAAAATTTTTATTTCACTTATAGAACCTGGACCACTTGTGCAATTGGGTTGCGGAACCATATCTGGTGCTGTTGGTGCAACGTGTGTTTATCCATTGCAGGTTGTCCGAACAAGGTAAGTCATCAGCGTCTGTAGCCAAACTTTGCTACTGTTTTACTCTGCTGAGCATTTGGTTTTTTATACTTTTCTTGGATGCAGAGATGAGCTTGTAGTGTGTGCAACAGATACGTTATATTTAGGAAAATTTCATATGGTACCATCTAGTTTTCATGAACGCTAGTAGTAGCACTTTTGTAATTTTTTTCCACATGGTAACATCCAGTTTATGCACTAACTGCCGTAGCATTTTTCGTTGAATTCTTGTTAATTTCTGCTTAATTCATCATTTTGTAAGATTTTTCCACATAGTAGCATCCAATTTTTGCTCTCAAATGTTTAATTCACCATTTTAACGTTTAATTCACCGATTAATTTATCAACGCCCTTGCATGTTGTAACAATTTTATTTTCATTCAAATTATTGGCATTATAAAGTTCAAAAAGTGCATCACAAACACTAATAAATAATTCAAAAGGCGCATTTTATAAGCTCAAAAAGTGCATTTCATAAGTTCAAATGGTGCATTCCAAGCACCAATACATATCTACTTAATTGTTACAACATTTAAGGGCGTTGATAAATTAATCGGTGAATTAAACGTTAAAATGGTGAATCAAACATTTGAGAGCAAAAACTGGATGTTACAATGTGGAAAAATCTTACAAATTGATGAATTAAACGAAAATTAACAAGAATTTAACGGAAAATGCTATGGCAGTTAGATAGTGCATAAATTGGATGCTAGCATGTGGAAAAATCTTACTAAAGTACTACCACTGGCGTTTCATGAAAATTGGATGCTACCATGTGGAATTTCTCTTATATTCATAGTGGGTATGTATATAATTGGTAGACAATCTATATGGAACGATAATGTAGCCTAGTATTTCTATTGCTTATATTGCACTATGGAAGTAACGAGGCAGGAGCTTTTGGTCCGAAACTCTTACTTTTACTCCATTTCCTTGTAATGGTTACCATTGTATATATATCACTTCACTTTTTTTTTCATTGTTACTTGTCCCTTCTCACAGTACAGATTCTTTTCTTGCAATAATTTCTTGTAGTGTGTTTGGTAACTCAAGCTTTGTCACTTGACAAGTCACGATATTTCAGCGTCCAGACCAAATATAGCTTGCCTGTCTATTATGCGATAAATTTAAAACTCAGGTTACGTGAATTACTTTATACGTTTTGTGCTGAGTGCAATGCACCCAAGAAATATAGATTAAGAAATTGAATATTATGAGTGATTATTTGCACTTGTTTACACTTAAAAAGTATTTAAAAATATATGATCTTCTCTAACTGCCAAATTAAGTATTGAACTGACGCATAGGCATCCAGCTTCCATGATGATTTCTTGGAATCACAATGGGTTACACTGATTTGAAAGGAGCTTGTTTAGAAGAACCATCTATTCCACGACAATCTATCTGGTGACGAAAAGCTCATTTGTCACAGCAGCATTGGCTCTGCTTTACAATTATTGAGAAATGACTTTTTTTTTATTATTATTCAAGGGACTTGATCTTCTTATCGATTTCTCATATGGATTCATTTGCACTCAAAAAAAGTTGAAAGGTTGTAGATTTATGATAATCTCTGGTACATTTGACAACTAATTAATCAAGTGATAGCCGATTTATCTTAGACTACAATTATCTAATGAATATTTCGTCTTATGGCTTGTATTAATATTAATAAGAAAGAGGAACCAATACAGTAGAATACCTTGTAGTTGTAGACGTCGTACTTTCCCCTCTTTTCCTCAGCAAGTCTCACCTGTGAATTTTTTCAAAAGAAAATCGTACTTTCCCTATTTATAATTACTCTTCAAGGTTTTATTTTGTGCTGTTGATTGTTCTCTTCTCTGCTTACCAGTCCGGTCGCCATTTTTGTAGAATCATCTTCGTTATCCTATGCTGTTGTGTATCCATCATCCATCTAGTTTACAATACTCCTACGATCATCTATAACAGTAATAATCTAGGAGTCTTAATTAGGATCATCATATTGCTGTTTTTCTATGGTGTCCTTTGCAGCCACTCTATCAAATCCATGTAACCATTCTGATTCACCCTAATGTGACTCCTGTTTTCAGAATGCAAGCCAGTCAGAGGAACTCAACCATGTCCGAAGTATTCTGGGCGACTTTTCAGAAGGAAAAATTAAGGGGATTTTACAAAGGATTATTCCCCAACCTTCTGAAAGTAATTCCATCAGCAAGTATCACCTATCTGGTCTACGAGGCCATGAAAAAGCGTCTGGAACTGGAATGAGATGCATCTTTGCAAAATGTTTTTCTCTTGGCACGGCTAACTGTTTAGTGCAGAATCGGTAATATCGCTGAATACAGCCTACAATATAAGGATGATGACGATAATGGCTCTGATTGAGTAGATATGTGATTGTTATTAGTAGAATTGTGTATTAGTCATTTAAATTTGTGTTCATCAATGTATCTTCATGATCGTGGTACGATCATCATTCGGCAGCATTATAAACAGCTGACTACCCAATTTTGTAGTGACTTGAGAATGTTTGCTTCAATAAGCACGGCAGTTATATTTTCCCTAATATAAACTTCGGACTATAAATGGACCTCATCTTCTTAGTGTCGATGTCATTGTGCAAAGATACAGTTACAGTCGCAATAACGGCCACGAAATAGATATCACGTTTAATGTGGCCTATATTTTGGTTACGGTAAATTAAAATAACTTCACGGTATGGTGATGTGGTCTTGCTATTGTACTATGGTCCGGCTTGAAAATGTATAATGTGTGGATCTGATATGTCGGATTAGGTTAAATGGTAAACGTCGGGCTAGTTTTCTGTTTCAAATTAATTTCACACTTAATTAACAATGTAACATGAAATTTAGAAGTTTAGATTTTACATAGAGATTGGATTTTAGTATCTAGAATTCCTGATTCACATGTTATTGTTGGTAATTTTACATCTAAAAATGTTCATAAAATTATATTATGTTGGTGATTTTACATCTAAAAATGTTCATAAAATTATATTATATGAGTATTAAGACATTCAATTACGTAAGAAATTTGTAATTACATTATATGACGTTCAAGCAAGCAAAGACAACTATCCCCACAAAGTGATAATTTATATTTCTTTTATTGTACGAAATTTATTTTACTTTTCTTTTTAATTCGTTTTACTATATTTTCCTAATTTTTATTTTTCATCATAAATTGCACTCTTTCTTTACGTTCACACATTTGCCTAATAATCGTTACTACTAAAATTTGAATTTGGATTTACAAAGCACAACTTTAGTATTTATATAAAGGTACTTCAAAGCACAACTTTAGTATTTATATATAAGGTAGGCTATGGGAGGAAAGAATTAGGAAGAAGATACTGAAAATTGAACTCAAATTCCACGTGTAAAAAGCAATATATGTTTTAATAAGACAAAATCTAATTTTGAACTGCACAATAGAACTAACAAGCTAAAAGGAATTGCAACAATATTTGTATAAGACTATCTTACTATGAGATGAGCCCATATAACTAGTATTTTTTAACTAGCTTGAATCTCGTGCCAAGCACGGATAATTAAAAAAATATTTAAATAATCTCTTAAATATAAACAAAATAGTTTAAATTTTTATGATATTTGTTAACCATAATAAATACAAAGAAAATAATATTTTACGTGTGAGAGAAATTAAAAGTATTACTTCATATATCTTGTGCATGTAATATAGAGTATTATAGTAATTACAATATAATCTTTTGAATATATACTTCTATGTGTATTTTTGTATATAATATAATATTTTAATATATAAATTTATGCGTGCTTTTGTGTATTTTGGATGACATAAGGCAAGATATTTCAATAATAATATTATATTATTATCAATAGATGTAGTAGTGTAGAAAAATTTTGTTAAATGGAGTAATTAAATATATATGAAAATTGAGAATTCTAATACATTTTGAAGATATTAATTATTCAATATTATATTATATTTAACGTGACAACCTTCAACATTTATTTTTTATATGAAAAACACCTTATTTTTTGATTTGAATAACTTATTGAAATAATTTACAGATTATAAGTTTATTTTATAGATTCTCTTTCAAAATAATAGATACTATTTACACGTTTGTGATTTCTTATGGAGCACTAACGGGGAAATAAGAGATCTTGTGAAGGATAGTGAAATAATATTGTTTTTTTTTACTTTATATACTATTATAAAGATAACTAAATATATTTTTTGGCTCAAAAATATAGAAATTATACAACTTAAATATATTAAAAACAATCAGTGTAATTTATATGAAAAATAGAGAATGCTATTAAATTATATAATAAGTAGTGGATATGTTACTCGGTGATTAGATTTGACTAAGCTCGTACTTCATTTAAGATGCTTAAACTTTGGCTAACGTTTATGAGATTTCCGATTAATTTCCAAGTGATTCATTATCATGTAATAAGTGTTCATTAAGTCAACCCAATACTAATTGTCCGTGAGACCGCCTTATATAAGAATCAACTCGTCTTGTATGAGACCGTCTCAGCATGAGACGGGTCCATACAATAGCCCGTTTATTCAATTTACTTTAAGATCATAAGTAATCGTTTTAAGGTTATAGATAATCACTTTAAAATTATAAAAAGTAATTCTATTAAAATTATGACTTTAATGCTATAAATAATTATTTTAAGGCAAAAAATGTATATTGGGCCAACCCAATAAAAATGATCGCAGCGTGAGACCGTTTCATTTAAGAATTAGTGTATAAGAATTTGCGAAGGAACAGGCAATAGAGGACGTTGGGCCGATAACTTGTAAAGGAAAGGCTCTGGCCTAATCATAACATGAAATCCAATAAAGCCCATTCGTTTAAGATCCAACGGTAGATATTAACCCTATCTCTTCTATATTTATATCAGATTACCTTCTCAAAACCCTTTCTGCTCACCCGGCCGCGCTTTGAACTCTCTTTCTCTCCATTTCTTCGTTGTTCAGAGCTTTCTCTCGGCGAAAATGGTGCGTTTCTACTCCAATTTGTAACTTGCTTGTGCCCTTTTTTGATTATATTGTTTTGATCTTCATGTAATTGCGAATATCTTTTGTTTAGTTTCAACGATTTAGGGTTTGTGTCGTGAAAATTTGATGATTGATTTGTCCAATAATTTCTGATTCGTTATAGGTTTTGCAAAACGATATTGATTTATTGAACCCACCAGCGGAACTTGAGAAGAAGAAGCACAAGCTTAAGCGTCTTGTGCAATCCCCTAACTCTTTCTTCATGGTATTGTATATCTCTTTATAAATCTGTTTTGATTTGTTTTTTATAAAGAGATTATTCTGGATTTTTATTTTTTGTGATTTTGGATTTCTGTAGGATGTTAAATGCCAGGGATGCTTCAATATGTAAGTTTTAATCTGCATCTTTGTTTTTATCTTCGTTTCTACTTTTATTTTTCGTATTATTATCTCTGTCTTGGCAATCAGATGTATATTTGCGTCAAGAATGAAAAATTTTATGATGTATTGTAAGTAAATTATTATGCTGATCTTAAATTTTCGACCATTTACAATGTAAATTATGATTTATCTTAGTTGATTATATATTCATACGACCATGAGCGTCGTTGTCTTGGGCTTCCTGTGTAACTTGATATAATGAAGATGCTTGTCAATTTAGAGTTGTACAATGATTACGCCTTTGTTGGTTTGTTAAATTTTTTTGATCGCTGGATAAGTGAAGAAGCATAAAATTTTTAAGTGACGATTTGCGACATTAATGATGGTTGCAGTGCTATCCCAATCCCCTCGCTCTGTTTCCAACGAACACTTGCGTCTGAACTAACCAATTTTGGAAAATTAAATTAGGTTTACAGAGTTAATGTGGTCAGTGATAGACGATTACAATCACTGTTCTGTTTCATTCTGTCAAAATATGAAGAACTGTTGCTAATATGAACTAGTTATATTTTGGGGTAGATTATACATAGTCATTTGTAATTATGTTTGAACAGTCCTTTTATGATGCTAATGAATTCTTGTAGTATGTGATGAGTCATTCTGGGTTATTATCACTCTTTGATTAGGAACTTAATTAAATTGGGTTTTTTTCTTGATGGGTTAGGATCAGTGTTCTTTTGTGCTACAGTTAACTAATTATTGGGTTATAAATTCAACTCGGATGATGCTTGCATTTGTGATTACACATTGTGTGTTTTCATCACTCATTTAGAACTTACTACTATTTTTGTTTCTTGAACATGTTCTTGTATTACTGGTCTTATAATATGTGCTCTTTTATCTATTCTTATGCAGAACCACTGTCTTTAGCCACTCTCAGACTGTTGTGGTATGCGGTAACTGCCAGACGGTTTTGTGCCAGCCAACTGGAGGTCGCGCTAGACTTACCGAGGGCTGCTCTTTCAGGAGAAAGGGAGACTAATTAATACAGCCCTCAAGGAATTTTGTTCTAAAAGAATCGGTGCGTTAGCAATGGGAGGTTAAAATGAACTCATCTTATGTCACTCAACTTTTAGTTTGCTGTTATGTTTTAAATAGTGGATGAAGAATTTAAATCAAGTTAGTAACAGTAGCTGTTTGAGTTTTTGTTTTGAAAAGATTCAGATATTTATTTAATCTCTGTATTTGAGTGGCATTTTGGGTGTATTGACCATAAAATTTTGTTTACACTTTGTTTACTTGTTTGGCTCTGTTATATGATCATGTGAATGATGCATGTTCAATGCTTTGCTCCAATCTGTTGAATGGTATTGTCTGAATCAGGCATAGCTCCAAACATCCCAGCTCGCCTTTCGTTGTAACTTGTAACACCTTCATATAAAAGGTCTACAAGGTTCCATTTTGGCATGTTTTGATGCCCTCAACCTCTTATACTTGATGTTGAATCCATTCCAATATTGTGCTGGTTTTTAGGATGGACTAAGAAACTTTCCTTTTATCAATTCTCTTTTAATCTTTCACAAATTCGTTCTTTCCTTTATTCCATATTTTTTTAACCCACTGTCTTGTTCATCAATTACTACTATTTTTGACCTATTTTTGTTATTAGATACTTTTTCTTTTTTCTTTTTATTCATCATGCAACTTGACTTGCATATTGTCGGTAATCTAAGTTAAAATATAGTCATATAAGATCTTAATTGAATCGTCTAAATTCATAGTTTATTAATTTTTAGTTTCTATAATTTTTTTATATACATTATTAGAGATACACAAATTTTTGGGAGAGACTGTCTTTTTTAGGGATTGGTTATAAGATATTAACCATTGAATTTGTAAATGTGTGAAAAAACAAATAGTACATGTAAAAAGGGAGGAAGTACTTTTTTTCAGGATGGTTTGGAAACTTTATTTATTTTGAATTTAGGATGGTTTGGAAATTGTGATATTAGTTTACTTTCTCTCTTGCCATTTTATTTCTACAATTTTTCTCTACCTATTTTCTTTTACATTAACATAGCAATTTATTTTGGAAAAATTTAAAAAGAATTATACAGCAATATAATTTGGAACTAAAGTGATAATACTTACCCTTTTTTGAAGGGGTGTAAATTAAATACTCCGAATAGATGAAATATCAATTTCTAGACATGATGTATAACTGAAAAAAGTAGTGGTAGTGCATTTATTTATTCAGCTGGTTTTAGACGAAACGGCCTCATAATGAGACCGTTAATTTGAGCCGGCTCGTTTAACAACTTGGGCATGGCAATTTTCAATTTTGATCTTAAATGTATCAATTTTGACCTTAAAGGTATTAATTTTCAAATTGATAATTGTAAGGTCAAAATTGATAAATGCCTAGAAAATTAAAATGTTATTGCACGTGTGAATTGGGCTACCTCATTACATTATCTATAACAACATTCATTACAATTTTTTTGGATATTCGACATAATAGCTCTAATGTAAACTATAATAAAATGTAATTAGTATTATTTATTATATTTTTATCCAGAGTAGTTATTAAAGTGGTACAAATCTAAGTGATTTATCATTAATGAAAGAAAAGATTGAAATACCTTACTAAACCACCAAAACCCAAATCATCCTCTTTTCAACTTTAGTTTTACTTCTATCTTCCATCAACTACTCTCTTCGTTATTTAAAGAAATTTTCATTTATCTGTTTTATTTATTATTTTCATAAAACTTTTTTTATTTATATTATAAGTTTTGGGGAAAAATTAATTTTATCTATCTATATTTTAATATATTTTAATAATGCTTATGATCTTCACAAATTTTTTACCAACTTTATTTTAATATTTTAATATTTTATATTCCTTTTTATCCTCATGTGTTTTTTACTAACTTTATAAAAATATTTTTTATTAGTTGTGGTGCCTATATTTTCTTTAGTGTATAGCTTTTCCTTCCCTTGTTTTTAAGAACACTTTAGTCTTCCGTAGCTGTCCATGATTTTGGTCCGTGGACTCCGTACCACCTTTGAACACATCGAAATCTTAACCTTAAACAACACATGAGATGTCCAACCCACATAATTTGACCTATAAGAATGGACAATTGGATCAAGAGAAGGTTTAACGGAGCTTGAAACTTCAAGGATGGAGAGAAGTATTTGGGTTAATGGATCAATTTTTGGAGGGAGAAACATAGTTAGAAGAAAAATGATGATGGTCAAGGTGGGAGAAGACATATGGCGGTCACGAACTAGTCAAGGAACCATGAGGTTGAGGTTACGGATATAAAGTGGGTAAAATTATACAAGTTATGAACTATATTAGTTTCAGTTGGGGCAGTTATAGGTATATATTTCGTGGATAGTGATAAACAGGGTCGGCCTTGAGATTTTTAAAGTGCGGAGTGATGGATATTTATGGGTCCTAGTTATATTTAAATATCAATTGCTCAAATGTTTTTATTGAATTACTACAACTCCAAAATGATTACATTAAAATCCTTAAAAAACTCTATTCATCATATAAAAAGGAAAAAAAAAAATTAAATACCCATAAATTTGACTTGCTCAAATCTAACATACATAAAATCATCAAATATAAAAAAAATTAATGCATTACAAAAAAAAAGAAAAAAAAACAAAATTAGAGGATTAATCATAGAAAAATAAAAACAACAAAAACATAGTGGTAAAGTTAAAAAATTGAGCTCCATGTTATTCGCTTTTTATTCAATTATCGGGTATTTATTTTTTAATAGTTAGTAAACAAGGTTAAAATTATGATTTATAGCACTTTGGATTAATGGTTAAAAATACACAAATTAATTGCACTAGGTCTCAAGTTTGATGCATATAAAGCCAAAATCTTCCTATTTTTTTCGTGTGCCCTTCTTGCTCTTGCCTAGGGATAGCCTTGGTGGTGAATATAGGTATGGAGAGTGTTCTACCTGTCATTGGTAGTGAGTAGGTGGTGAATATAAGTCTTACCCGCCACATAATAAATTGTATAGATGATATTAAAAAAGATAAAATATATAAATAAAATTAAAAGATAAAATATATTCGGTCCATTCCAAAAATAGAATGATACAAAATGAATTCTATTTACTAAAAGTGCATCCATTATAACTATTTATTATACTTCATATAATTACTTAGTATAATAGTTAAGATGTATGTTTACTTTTTGTTTAATAGTTTATTAATTACTTAGCATAATTAAAATCTTTTTTAATTACATGAAAAGGGTGTTAATCAATTTACATCTGGAGGTATTAAACATGCATGCCTTCATTTTGTTTTGGAAATTAGTAATAATGCACGAGTTTAATCTCATATTATTAAACAACCAATTTCTATTTGATTTAATCAATTTCCTCGAAGAAACATCCAAATGAATTAAGATGACATTTGTTGAATCTTTTAATTAATTTTCAAAAAAAGTGTACATTTAAAAAAAGTAATGTGAATGTTTACTTTTTCTTTTATATTGTCTGTCTATCTTTAAAATATTACAATACTAATAATTGACACAAATATTAAAAAATTGATAGAAACTATTAAATTGTACAAGTAAGATTAAAAGTGAGATAAAATAAGAGAAATATGTTAATAAGAATTAAATAATTAATAAAAACGATTATGATATATACTATAGTACTACCTAAAATAAAACTATTAAAAAAAATTAAAAAAAAAAATTAAAATAGAAAGTTTTACGTATAGTTCAAATTTCTTGACTTTTTTTTGCACGAGCAACTTATTCATGCATAATACATGCACTTAAGTGGTGCACAAAAACAAGCTATTTCTTTTCAGAACACATTTTAATTTATTTGGCTCGTTAGCCTTATTCCTACACCATTTTATATTCTCTCCAGCCAAAGAAAGCAAAAGACAACTATATCGTAAATTTGCTTTTTTTTTTTTAAATTATATTTCTCCATGTTTTTGTTTGAGACTGTTATTTAAATTTTTTTTTTTATTTTGATTAGTTCAAAAAATCTGTAAGATAAAAAGAGAGAATGCTTTTTGAGAACATTTTAGGTTGAGCGAACAAACACTTCTCCTTTTTTTTATTAATTTTTTTATTTTATATAAGCTCAAGATCACGCTATATTCTTTTGTATGTGTGATTAAATTTTTTAAAAATTCATTTTTCAATCCTCTATTAAAAGTGAGAAAATGTACTCATTAGATAAACATAATTTTAACTTTTAAGGCCATGTAAAATGTACAACTTATATAAAATTTACTTGCAAAAAGTAATTCATTTGTGGGCATTAGGACATCTAATTAAGTCCAAATTGAAAATGGAGTTTTGTGTCAATTAAAAGTAAATTTTATTTTTGCTAAATAAATTTTGAATTAATTTTCATTTAAGTCTTCTTTTTTACGGCCTATAAAAAGGAAAAGATAAAAGACCATCTCAGTATTGCGCAAGGCAAGGTCTGAGTGGGAGTTTTTTTTTTTTTTTTTTTTTTTTTTTTTCTGAAAAACGCGAACATATCATACTCGATATCCTCAAAGAAAAAGTAAAGAAAAGTCAAGAAACCCCCAACTGATACCTACACTCGATAGAAATCAAATTTCAAACCTTTTACCTCGATACGAGTTTTTTTTTTTTACGGCCTATCCTGTTATTAAAAAATAATAATGCTATATAGTAGCATAAACTATATATTATGAGCATGGGAATTGATCCCGTCAACAAAAGGCGGTGACCTTGAATTTATTAAATCCATCAGGGAGGCTACGGACTCGGCACATATACATGTGATTGTGAACATCGTGCCTCGTTGACTTCCTACCACCATTAATCTACTATTATGTTTGTCCTCTCAATTAAATAGTTTGATATATTTAGTATTTTAATCTGTTACAATAATATACGTGCTATATTTATATAGAAAATATAAATAATTTTGGATGTTTATATTAATTATATAAACAATATGTTATCATTAGAATATTCATGTTTTCAAGAGTTTGCTGCATAATATAAACTATTAAAATTATATTTTTATTGATACATTATACAGTAACGCAGAAAAAAAAACACTAAAATAAGATATAATATCGAAAAAAGGATTGAAATATGTTAGTTGATATCACAAAATATCCATTACAAGCATAGTTGACACTTTAATTTATTAAAAAAAATAACCTCAATTTAGATTAGAGCTCTATATCTTCAAAAAGTATAAAGAGTTCCATATAAGTAAAATGACATATTCTTACTTAACTCTTGAGTAAATTTTTTGAGAATAAAACCAAATATATTTTTTTCATACTTCAAAATAAAATTTGATTTATAAATTAGAAGAAAACTAGGGTTATTGAAGATTAAGAATCTCTCCATGTAAGGCAAGTGTGTAGGCCTATTGACAAGTGATAAAGTGATGTATTTATCACAATTTGGAATATACTCCCCCCACTTGTACTGAAAAAACAATTAAGTTTTATCTCAGTTGAAATAAATACCGTTTTTTAGATAAGATTTAGTGATCGATTCTCATTTTGCCTTCCCTTTCCTTTAGTCTATCCTATAACAAAGATAACAACAATTACTTTTTTATTTTGCTACAATTTTTTGAAATGTTTCATCACTCTCTTTTATTTTTATTTAGATATTTTAATTTTTTAATATCATCTATATATTTTAAATAATTTCATTATCTTTTAATTTTTATGTAAAATTCATTACACTATTAGTCGTTTCTACTTTGTATCCCCTATCATTGTCATTTGACAAAGGGAATTACGTACTTTAGGGGTTTGTGTTAATTAAAAAACGTTGAAACGGTCTTTAGACGTCAATTCTATTTGGCAATTGCCAATTAGCTTTATAGTTGCAAGATTTAACTTATTACATTAGTTTATAGTGTTAAGCTTATACTTCCTTCTAACTCATTTGAAATGTTTCATCTATTTTATTCATACTATTTAATATATTTATTTAATTTTTAATATATCTAATTATGTATAATATAAAATTATAATAAATTAATATTAATAAACTTTACATTAAAATGAATCAAATAAAATTCCACATGACTATATTTTAACTTATTATAAATTAATAATAAGATACAATTTTGATTAATAAAATTTGTCTTACAACTTGTTTTAATGATAGTGGTTGACAGATATTTGGTAATTTATATTAATTGGTTAAATATATATAAAATAATTTTGAAAAAGACATTAGTTCATTTTTGTATCTATGTTTTGATATAATACCAAGGGAGATCTAGTATCTAGCCCTCGGTAGTAATTAAGTTAGTTTTTCACCAAGTAACTCCAATCTAAGTCGAGTTTAAAGACTTAATTAAGGTATCTACTCCATAATTTCTTATCCACGCGTCAGTATTAATGGAGTGTTTGATAATTGATTGTTGATTTTTTTAGTTGGTTTGTTTGACCAACTGAAAATATTGGCTCTTTTGTTGGATTTTAAGCTAGTTGAAAAAGATAGCTATTTTGAAAATGTTTGGTAAATTTAGGTATTAGCTATTGGCTCTTTATTAGAGAAAAGTGGATTTTAAATCAAAAGTCAACAAAAAAAACTAACTCAAGTAACTTTTTTTATTTTGGCTTAAAAGACAACTTTTTATTTGGCTTAAAAGCCATTTACGAAATACTTTTTTTGATTGTTTGATCAACCAACAAACAAAAAGCCAAAAGCCAAAAGCCAAATAAAAAGCTAAACAAAAAGCCATGAACCAAAACACCCCAAATATTCTAATTAGCTTCCTTTTCCTAACCTAAATGCCATTTATAGGCAAATGTGAAACTATTTTACCCAAGACTTACTTTCGTTCTCCTATCAAAATTTACTCTATAAGCAACAATGAATAATTTGTAGAAAAACCAAGAAAAAAAATAGAAAAAGCAAAAAATCTATTGAAGCGATTAAAAGGTAAATTATGTGCTGATGAGAATCAAAGGAAATAATCTTGACCGCCACGGCAAAAAAATGCAAATAAAGTAAATTTAATAAAATATACTAAAAGGAAAAGTACGACAAGCACCGTGCTGATTGCATTACTATTGACGAAAAGACAATAAAACATTAAAAAAAAAAAGTAAAAAAAGATGTCCCTACATGAACATGTGTGGTTGAATTGTAATAACTGATTGAACCGTGTATTCTTTCAATAATGAGTCATATCCATTGGTTAAACTCTTAAAAATTAGGTCAACACAACTGAATTTATTACTACCTTGTGTTTCCTTGAAGTTGCCCTCACATTCAATACTATTTTGGTGCACTTATTTATATATATATATATATATATATATATATATATATATATATATATATATATATATATATATATATACTTCTTATTGTATACTCCTATCATTATTATCATCCATACCTTACTTAAAGCCAAACAATCTTAGCTAGTGGATGTACATATTTCATGTCTTTTCCTTCTTTGGCTATCATCAAACCATTTCCTCTAAACATTACTTTTTAACTATAGTATTTAATTTAAAATTAGAGATTTAATTTCCTTAATTAAATTAATCTCTATTTCCATGTCCATGGCCACTTTAGTTGCAAGACAAGGGCGCCATCGACAACTTTACAAGGATAATCGTCGCCTTGTTTCCGGGTATGCTTACTTTTTTTCCCTCCTTGTTTTAGTTCGGGCAGTACTGTAGACGAATTTTAATTTTATATGTTGGATGAACATAAGTTTAATGTCATATGTCAGTATCCTTTAACAAATGTGTAAGGGTGACAAGCTAAGAATCTAAGTAAAGGTTTATCTAAATTATAATTCAGATAAATTGATTAAAATTCTATTAGTATAACTCAAAAGAAAGAGCACACACAAAAAGATAAGTATATAGTCAATCTAAAAAATTACAAATTAGTTTGATAATCGAAGTTTTTTCCACTTATCTATGTGACAATCAATACCTATAAAAAGAATTAATTTTCACTTTTATCCTAACCTGCAGAAGGTTCTTCAACCTTACCTCAATAAAAAAAAATAAAAAATATTCCGCCTGTCTATCATAGTATTCTAGATTCGGCCCTAAACTAAGTAGATGGGTTGAGGTTGAGTAATGATTGATTTTCTGTGGGTAATAATGTTAAAATCCGCGTATGTAGTGTCCAAGTTGTGTTAGATAAAGAAGCGCGTATATTTGTGTGTGATTGTTGAATCAGATAGACGTTGAGGAAAACATGTTTTGTTTCTTCTTTGTATCTTCTTAACTTATTGGGAGACTCGTTTACTTTTTCTAATCCAAATAATTTTTCTCGGTCTCGTAGCATTTCATACAAACATAAAATTTGAGAAAATCAATAAAATAATAATAATGGGATTTATAGAACGACTTCTCTAACCCATGCTTTTAAGTAACTTCATTTAAGATCAATGTCTTTAAATATGCTTTTGAAATTTTTTTTTAATAAAGTTGTTTTAATGATATAATTAAGGATAATGATATTTACAATTCTTAAGGATGTAAATAAAAATTAACAAATTCTGTTTATTATTAATAATTTTAAATTTTTACGAGAATCCAATCTAGAAATTAAAAAAAATTAATGTTTTAATAATGGTTTTAACTTCCTTAGAAAGAATAAATGTTAAAATAATTAAATATAATTAAATATTTATATTTTCAAAGCAAAAATAATATTAAATTATATAAATTAAATATAAGATTTCTTTTTTATATACAGTCCTAAAGGCTGTATATATTATTTTTCTATATTTAAGGACTCTTAACCTATCCTTTGTGATATAAATAGACAAACTTTTATCGAAAAGAAAAACATATAAATAAAATGAAAAAAATAAAATAAATATGTAGATGATTATAAAGTTGATAATAACTAATAAGACATATATCTCTTACTTTTCATGACAAGATGATTACAAGTTGATAATTAATAAGATGACTAATAACCCTTGTAATTTAAAGGAAGTATGACAAGGCATTAGAGAAACAATAAAATATACTATGTCTGGATTCTATAAAATTACCACAAATTTTTATTTTCCTTGGTCATTTTAACTTTGTAAAATTATCTTTTATTAAAATCATATCTCGCTTTCTTTAATTCCTATCTATATATTTATTTTCTCTTTTTAAATCTTCTATGTAATTCACTCATCATTTTTTAATCGATGTATAATATTTTATATTTCTTTTGCCGTTTTATTATACTTGCTATACTTTTTTATTTAACCATTTCAAATTACTTACTTTAATATTATTATTGACAAAAATAACTTTTTAGATGTCCATTTTGCCTCTACTTTAATTTTTTTTCTACCTCATACATTATTAATTTAAAAATTTATCTATTTAAAAATTATAATAATCTTTTTAATACAAACATGAAAGTAATAATTATTGTGAAGGATTATTAATTATAAAAACGGACCCTGACTTTACTTATGAATTATTATAAAAAGAAAATCAGGAAATGTTTTGGTATGAGAGAGCACTGGGGGGGTGTGCCATGTCCCCTAAAAATTAAACTCAAATTATTTTAATTGAAATAATAACGAATTTTCAAAAATTAAAAAAAGTTTAAAATACAACAAACAGCGTGTTTTTGGCTTTATCCGAAGATGTTGTCTTTTTCATAAACGTTTAGTTGTAATTAAAAATGAAAACTACGTAACCATTTTAAAAATTAATACTGTAGAGCGGGACGTATGTGCCATAGGCCCATAGCCCATAGGGGTCCCTTTATTTTGATAAGGATTAATACGCTGCAATCCTGGTCTACTCTTTTCCACACCATCCATCACTATTTCTATCTCATTAAATGTCCTATTGGTTTTATATACTTATTACTGATAATAATATTTTTTCACTCAATATATTATTATTAGTTGCAAATATTTTAAAATGAAAAAAAATATATCTCTTTTTATTTTTCTAATAGTTTCATTTAATTTTGTGTTATTATTTAATTATTATTCTTAATTTATTTTTTATTCTTATTCTATAAAATCAATAAAAAATATTAAAGTGCGATTTTGTTTCACTATCTCAATACATAAGGATTATATATTGGTTTTGTCATAATTTTAATTATTTATAATTATAGATATTAATAAATAAAATATTGTCTCGACAAGTGTGAAAAAGTAAATAAGATTACTAAAAACAATAGGAGGGAGTATATTTTTTTGTTATTCATTAATTATTTTTAGTTTGTATTTAATTCTTAATATTTAAGTTAAAACACAAACATGTAAGATTTTGTTTGATTCGTTTTAATGTAAATTTTTAATTAATATTATATTTTAACATTTTTTATAATTTTTAACCATATATAATATAGTTAAAATTAAAATAACGCATCAACAAGTGTCTTAAAACAAAAGAGATATTTATTAATAGGAGTAGATATTTTTTTTCTTATCATTCTAAACCTTACATATGCAATAAGTTTTAAGTAATAACGTGAAATAATGTGAAGACAAAATTGCTATGATATCATGCTTTTTAATTGTTTAACGCCAAGTTTACTTCTAATATAATGGTGTGTGATTTGTTAACATGAAATGCAATGATGTGATTGAATAGAATTACATATTCATATTACTTCTATATTTTATGCAATATATTTATTAATAATAATAATAATAATAATAATAATAATAATACTCCTAATAAATAAACAAAGTCGATAATTTTTTATTAAAATTATGATTAAACAAAACAATAATTGTAAATAGTGGTTTTATTGTTATTATGATCATTAATGAATGGAAAGAGTCATGTCGGAAATGATTAATTAAAGAAGTGATGGGGTCATTTAACTCTTTAATTACTGTATTTTGATTTAATCATCTTTCCATTATTTAATTTCCTATAATTAATAAAGACCAATAACACTGGTAAGTCGTCATAAAGTTCCGGAACATTATTTATTTATTATTTTTTTGTTAAGATATCACAATCGAGTAGGTTTTTCTTTTTATTTTATTTAAGCTTTGTAAGGATTAGTTAAGAAACAATAAGTCTCTGGTTTTTTATTTGACAAATGGTTAATAATTTGAACTGCTGATTGTAGAAATAGTTGATTTGACGAGGTAAAAATATTACTTCTACTTAATAAATCAAGTGTTTATTTAAGTTATGCGCTTAAGCTAATGTTTTGGTTGAGTTAATTTTTTTAACATTATAACAAATTTAAATTAGAGTTTTTCTCCCTAAGCTGATGGTTAATTACGGCCTTATAATATGTTATACATATATGGTTAATTTTTACTCTCAATCCAATGCATTAATTTATTCATAAATATCTTTAATTGTGTATATTTAAAATTACAAAAATTAATATTAATAAAATTAACATTTAAACGAATCGTCAAACAAAATCTCACTTAAATATGTTCTGACATCTAGATTAATAATTAAATATAAATTAAGAGTAATTGATGAATATCATCAAAAAATTAAATGGGATAATTGCTCTGTATTAAATTTTATTTACAACAATAATTATTTAGCAACAACAACAATGAATTTTTCAACCACTTTTATTTTCCGCAACGAGAAAAAAAGTCATTGCTAAAACTTGTTAAAAACAATTTTTGTTGTAGTGATTGAAGGGAGTATTTCTATAGTTGTCCGTTTTTCATTTTTTTAAAAATCTTAATCATAATTTGTATAAGCGGAATAAACTAATAGCTATGTGATAATAATATATGATAGAAATATATGAAGTATTTTTGAGCTAAATTGACATAGGTAGTACTTGTATTTGATTTGGGAGAACAGATGCATTCCTTATAGATTCAAAGACGGACACGATGATAAAGAGACAAGCTTAGAACATATTGAAGTTGCAATGATAACTTCTCCGGGTCGTCATGATCTCGTTTTTCCGAAGGGAGGATGGGAGAACGACGAGACTGTGCATGAAGCTGCTTGCCGTGAAGCCTATGAAGAAGCCGGACTTAGAGGAGAACTTCATGTAATCATTTACTCCTACCATTTAATTTCTTCTAGACTTTTCTAGAATCTTCCTTTTTTTTTTTTTCTAATTTGAGATTAGTATTAATCAATTGTTTGTATTGCAGCCAACCGAATTAGGTGTGTGGGAATTTAGAAGCAAAAGTAGACAAGCCATTAGCACCCTTGAAGGAGGATGTAGAGGTTATATGTATGCTCTTAGGGTTACCGAAGAACTTGATACTTGGCCTGAACAAGCAACCCATGATCGGAAATGGGTATGTACCTCTTACTAGATTTGACATGATATCATATATCAATGTGACAAATATGTTATGATTTTGAATTTGAAGCTAAAAAATAATGTGTTGCATCGACATTTATTCAAATGGATTATATAATATATCAAGGGGCATAAATCATTATCATTATTTTTTTTGTCAAAGGAACTAATTCAAGCAAAAACATAAGCTAATGGTTGAAGGTCAATATGTGTTATGTACTATATCACACGCCCTCATATGTGAGTTTTTAAGTTATAATAAAGTATGGATGATGTATAATCTCCCTCACACTTGGCACTAATAATACCACTTAAAGGGAAGGATTGATGAGATTTGATACTTCGTTTATAGTGCAAAAATATGGTTTTGATCACGATCCAAAACAGATTTCACGGCCAATATGGATGATTTTGCAGTCAAAGCGGTTAATATTGCAGTCGCTAAACTCAAAAACCTTTACAATACGATTGTGATATGGTGATGCAGCCTTATTTTTGCACTATAATTCTACCAAAATTCAACTCAATTAAAAGCTAATAATTAATTTCTCGTACAAGCACCTTAATTATATGTTGTATATTGTATCGTTTTCATTTTGGCTGAGTTGGTTCTTTGACGAGTTACGTTAAAAGTTGTAATTAATGTCATATTATATGTTTACAGTTGAACATAAGAGAAGCATTTGATCTATGCCGATATGATTGGATGAGGGATGCCCTGAAATCGTTCCTACAACACATGAAAAGCATAAGACAACAAAAGAACAACCAAAAGGATTGGACTTTAAGTGTTGATACAAACAAGGAAGATCCTACAAACCATCAACAATTAACGTTTCATGATCCATCTTTTAGTAAAACTTTTGTAACTGGTTCCTTGAACATGAGGGAGATCACTATAACCGTACAAATCAAGGAGTTAGTTTAGATTCATTTTGTAGAAAACAATAAAAGAAATCAACTGCTTCTCATGTTACGTAGTTTCAACTTTGTACGTATAAGTAAAGGTGTTCATTCAGGTCATTAGGTTTAAGATCGGATTTTGTGTTCATGCTGGTTTTTAAATAATTGTAAATTCATTTTTAAAGTCGATCAAATAGTCGATTTTGATTAGAAGGTCAGGTAAATATCAAGTCGTACACCTAGACTGTTATGAACACCTATACTTGTAAGGTTAGTTAGTGTTCATCTTAATCCATCGAAATTGCAAGTCACCTATACTTCTTTGGAACCTTTAAGTCTGCCGTTAAAAATAAAGAAAAAATTTTAAAATTAATGTCAACTATAAGTTATAATTTAACTTATTTTTAATAAATTTTCCAAAGCTAAATTCATCCATGGCAATCCATCATACCTTGAGCGTGTAACGAGATTCCAAATGAGCATCATTGATTGGAGAAAGGAAGATGTTTAGGAGCATAACTCATTGTGCCATAGTCTAATGTACTACGATAACATTCCATTACACCAAACATTATTATGTGACTCCTATCTAAACATAATTTGCTTGGATGAATGTATGCAATCTTTTCCTATATAAGAAGTTCACATCCAATATAATGTATACTATACAAACTCGTACAATGC